>NC_134859.1:88115000-88257500 GCF_049852395.1 Peromyscus maniculatus bairdii | reverse complement strand
TCTTGCTCAGGGTCGCCGTCGGAGGGCACTTCGGCTCATGAGTTGGTAAAAGGCAAATGGTTAAGCCTCTAACTTAACGGAGTCGTGATTTAAAATGAAGCAGTTTACTTCCAGTATTGAATGTCCTACACAGCATTCTTGGGGCTTGAACGTGTTATGCCCTGTATTATATAACACCCCGGCGCCTGGAGTGCTAGGGGATGATTTCACAGGACAGCTCTGAAGAACAGGAAGGAGACAGCAATCCTGACATCTGTCATGGGGTCCTGGCAGCAGCCTCAAGAGTGCCTGGTATTGGCTGGGCAGTGGTGGTGCACACCTTTAATCCCAGCACTCAGGAGGCAGAGGCAGGCAGATCTCTGTGAGTTCGAGACCAGCCTGGCCTACAGAGCGAGATACAAGACAGGTACCAAAACTACACAGAGAAACCCTGTCTTGAAAACAACAACAACAAAAGAGTCCCAGATATTGAGAGACTAACAGTTCTCAGTGCTGGATGGGTGTTTTCATCCAGTGCTGGGGATTTGTTAGTAGCTAACATTTCTTTTTCTTTTTCTTTTTCTTTTTCCTTTTTTTGGTGGGAGTGTGGAATTTGAGACAGGATTTCTCTGTGTAGTTTTGGTGCCTGTCCTGGATTTAAATTTTGCTCTGTAGACCAGGCTGGCCTTGAACTCAGACATCCACCTGGCTCTGCCTCCCAAGTGCTGGGATTAAAGGTGTGCGCCACCACCACCTGGCATAATGTCAGATTTTTATTCTCAATGGGGAAATAAGATAGTTAAGGTAATAGCAGAGCCAAGATTTGAACCCAGGATAGCTTGACTCTAAGGGCCATGCATAAACCATATGATTTATCACACCCTTCTTACTCCAGACCAAAATCTTATTCCCTAGTGGGTCTTTTTTTGGGGGGGGGGAGCAGTTAAGTAGTTGGAGATTGGTCCCAGGGTCTCCTTCATGCTAAACATACACTCTGCTGTTGAGATATACCACCAGCTCTCTTTACGGAGTTCTGAGAGGAAGACAGAAGTTCCTTTAAGACCAGATGGATTCATCTGGAAACAGACATGTGTGCAAACTGCTTCCTCCTCCCTCTCTGACCCAGGCGGGACCATGACATCACATAATAGAAGCTGTTTTTCTGAAAGGAACCCAGGCCAGATTTACAAGAACGACACTGGACAGTGTGACTGAGAAGGACTGTGGCCAAAATGACCACAGCCTACGCCCAGCGACGCTGAGAACACAGCCAGTCCCTCGGCACCTGGGGCTGACTCACTGTCACTCTCAGGATCCAATGCCAGATGCAAAGATTGCTGGGACCCTCGCCCTGTCCCTCATGGCTGTCCTATGAAACCACCCTCAGGAATCCTGCCTCATCCTAGCATCCCAAGAACCTGGATGTCACATAGGAGAGTATACTACACTGATTTACCAAGCCCTGGGGACGCCAAGCAGGATGCCCAAAGCGTCCCACAACTTGATTCCTTTGAAATGTGACTATTAAATGAGGTATGGTAGTAACCCACATTCTAGACAAGGAAGCTGGAGCTCAGAAAAGTTGAGTAACTTGAGGCCAGAGAGATGGCTCCGTGGTTAAGAGCACATATTGGAAGCTTAGTTCCCAGGACCCACTTCAGGCAGCTCCCAACCTCCTGTAACTCCAGCTCCAGGGAATTTGATACCCTCTTCTGGATCTTATGAGTACCTGCACTCTCTCACACACAGACTCACATAGTTTAAAAATAGTACAAATAAATCTTTAATCCCGGTACTTGGGAGGCAGAGACAGGTGAATCTCTGTGAGTTCAAGGCTACCTTGGTCTACATAATGAGTTCAAGGACAGCCAGTGCTATGTAGAGAAATCCTGTCTTGCTGGGTGGTGGCAGGCAGTTCTTTGTGAGTTCCAGGCCAGCCTGACCCACAGAGCTAGTTTCAGAACAACCAAGGCTACACAAAGAAATCCTGTCTTGAAAATCCAACTAACCGCCGGATGGTGATGGCACACGCCTTTAATCCCAGCACTTGGGAGGCAGAGCCAGGCGGATCTCTGTGAGTTTGAGGCCAGCCTGGTCTACAGAGTGAGATCCAGGACAGGAGCAAAGCTACACAGAGAAACCCTGTCTCGAAGAAAAAAAAAAAAAAGAAAGAAAGAAAGGAAGGAAGAAAATCCAACTAACCAACTAACCAAAAAATGACAACAAAACTTGTTGAATGGACAATGAAAATAATAAACAAATCCAAATATGTTAAACAAATATGATGCTAATGGCCCCATACATGCTTAACATACAGCATCTGTAATACAAGCTGAACTAATATGTTTTCCTCACCTGTTCAATGGGTATTATGAATTAAAATGTGTTTAGGTGACAAGTTGACAAGTGGTGGACTTCTGTTGGTGGATCATCATTATCAACTTGGTTAGACTTAGAAGCATCTAGGAGATGCTCAGAGACATGTGTGTTTCTAGAGAGGTTGAAATGAACAGGGAAGACCTAGTGTGAATGGGGGTGGTACCATCCCATGGGTGAGGGTCCTGAACCAAAAAGGAAAGAGAAGACAGCCAACCGAGCACTGGCACTCATATTGCTCTGCTTCCTGACCCTATAGGCAACGTGACCAGCTGCCCCATATGATCTAGAGCGGCTCTCCCCACCATGCCTTTCCTATCATGATGGACCACACCCTCCAAGTGTAAGCCAGAAATGAACCTTTTCCTCTGTAAGTTGATTCTGTCAAATATTGGGTTATAGCAATGAGAAGAATTAGTAATACTGGAGGCATTACAGTTTGAATTTCTTCTACATTTTGAACTCTTGATTCCCAGATGGTGGCACATCCTTGGGGGATTCCGAAAACATGGGGAGAAATGAATGCTGGTGCTCAGTTTTCTCCTTTTTCCCTTTCCCACCTTTTCTTCAGTCTCGGACCCCAGTCCATTTGATGGTGCCATGTGGAATACTCCTTTACACGGTGTGAATATATGTCACTGTGATTGGTTTAATCAAGAAGCTGACTGGCCAATAGCTGGACAGGTAGAGGTTAGATGGGACTGGCAGACAAAAGAGCATGAAGAAAGGGAGAAGTCTTCCGGGAGTCTCGAGGAGATGCAGAGGAAGCAGGAGATGAACTTGCTGTGTGGAAAAAAGGTACCAAGCCACGTGGCAGAGCATAGATAAGAAATATGGGTTAATTTAAAATGTAAGAGCTAGCTAGTAACAAGCCTGAGCTATTGGCTGAGCATTTGTAATTAATAATAAGTTTCTGTGTGGTTATTTGGGAACTGGCTGACGGTACAGTACAACACACATTCTGAATTGTTCTCTCCTCAGTGAAACCTCTCTAGACACATCATCAAAGAAGTAGGTCACTAGGGGAGGGCCTTTGCATCTTATATATGACCCTGCCCATGATTTCCATGCTTCTCTCTGCTTCCTGGTCTACCATGAAGTCAACAGCCTCTGCCACATGATCCAGCCACCATGAACCGGACAGTTCTGTCTCTGCCCTTTCTTTTCTTCTGTGATGAGCTAGAACTGTGAAACTATGAACCAAATAAAATACGTATTTCCTTAATTTGGTTCTATAAAGTATTATGGTCACAGAAATGTACAAGAGACTAATACAGGCAACAATATGAATAAGTTATAAGACATAAAATACTTAGAGAAGAATTTGGCTATAGTCAATGTGTATTATTATTGCTGCTGCTGCTGTTGCGAGCATACTCTTTGGCATTAAGTAGGGTTGGGTGTATATTCCAGCTTCATTGCTTATTTACCTGTGCAAGCCTTTTTTTTTTTTAAAGGCATCTCACCCTTTCAAGTGTGTTTCATATCTGCCGATGGGATGACCTGATGGACCTCACTGATCAGTACAGATAATACATGTAAAAGCATTTGGCCAAATGCCTTGGACTGTGTGAACATACTTGTATCTGAATAGACGTTACCAGGGATGCAGCTCAGTCAGTTGTGGGAAGCCTCAGGTGTGATCTCCAGCACTAGATGAAGCAGGTGAGGTGGGGCATACCTGTAATCCCAACACTGGGGAGGTGGAAGCGGGAAGGTCAGAAATTCAAGGTCATTCTCCTCCATGATATAGCAAGTTCAAAGCCAGATGGTGATATGCAAGACCCTCTCTCGTTAAATAAATTCATAAATGGCAATTTTTTTAAAAAAAATTAAAAAGAAGTGATCCATAATGTGTATCACACATAACAAACAATATGACAGCTATATTTTTAAGATATTTTGGGATCTCTCCAGTCTCATAATTGTGTTTTCATTACATAATACTCCTTTTATTGTAAAGAGTGCAATCAGTTAGATTTAATCTGGGTTGGAATTTCAGCTTTCCTTCTTACCGACATTAGGTCATGAACCATGTGGCAATTTCTCTGAATTCAGTGTCCTTCTCTGTAAATTGAGGATAATAATACCTATTTTTCAGGTATTTTGCAAGGATTACATAGATTTACGTTCTCTATAACAAACTGTTAAATGTTTGAATAAATGTGATTTATTTATCGCGCGCCGCCCCCCCCCTTGTGTGTGTGTGTGTGTGTGTGTGTGTGTGTGTGTGTGAGAGAGAGAGAGAGAGAGAGAGAGAGAGAGAGAGAGAGAGAGAGAGAGAGAATAAGTACCTAGGGATGACAGAGAAGAAGTCAGATCCCTGGAGCTAGAGTTACAGAGTGAACCACCTCATGTGGTTCTGGGAACTAACTCTGATCTGGAAGATTAGTATTTGCTCTTTCTTTGTAGGGGAGGGTTTTGAGACAGGGTCTCATTATGTAGCTCTGACTGTCCTGGAACTCACTATGTAAACCAGGCTGACCTCAAACTTAGAGATCTGCCTGCCTCTGCATCCTGAGTACTGGGATTAAAGGTGTGCGCCACCACTGCCAGGCTGCAAGTTCTATACCTTAGTTTCCTATACTGGGATTACAGATACTTGCTGCCATGCCTGGCTTATGTGTTGTATTTTTATTCATTTATGTACAATATCATGTATAGATGTGCATACTTGTTCTGAAAGAAATCTATAGCTGGGTGACCCGTCCTAACCTCAGTGTGTTACAAAGGATCAACACTATCAGACTATCAGAGGAGTGACCTGGTAAACCAGGAAGGAGAAAAGGGAAGTCACCCAGCCAAGGGGAACTCCCCTTTCCTGCCTGGCTAGGATTTGTTTGTCTTCCACAGAAACTGTTCCCTGTTGATAAGGGGGTCTGTAGAGTGTCTAGCTTTGATTGGCATCTTTAGTACAGAGGAAGTGAGGAGCCCCTTAACTTTCAACTATTTCCCTCTGGATGAGCAGACTGGAGCCCCTAATAGAATCAGTTTCTGGCGCCACTGGTTAGAGCAGAACGCCAGGGAGTGGATCCAGAATCATGATGTCAGAGTTAGAAGACCTCAGAGGAGGGAGGAGGTGGAGAAGTTTAGAGCATGGGCTGAGGAGGCAGAGTGAAGGCACAAATCCTGGCCATGCTACTTTATAGCTGCAGAACCTGGAAGAAAGTTCTAGAATCATGTAAAGCCCTAGTTTCCTCAGCCGTAAAATGAGGATAAGGATATCCCTGGCTCTTAACCGGAGGCAGAGGTAGTCGGATCTCTGAGTTTGAGGCCAGCCTGGTCTACTGAGTGAGTTCCAGGACACCCGGGCTACATAGAGAAACCCTGTCTCAAAAAAAAAAAAAAAAAGAATGTCCCCGACTCTATAGGAAACAAGACAATCCTTGTAAGGCCAGGCACATAATGAGAGCTTGATCATGGTAGGCTGTTGGGCTTTTTTTTTTTTTTTTTTCTTTTTTCTTCAGCTCTGCAATTTCACTTTTATGGTTGAGGCTCCTGATGGCCAGAAAGGAAGCACAGCTCATTAGCTGTCCAGCTGACCGGAGCTACTTCCCAGGCGGGGCTATGCCAAAGGTGTGTCCTGAGAGATCAAGGCCCTGCATTAACTGAGCTGAACTCTGAGAGTCAGATGGGTAGCTCGGCCCTAGCTGTGGGTCTGGACCTTTTAAAGCACCACAGATCAGGGCATGACTCCCTCCCCGTGTCCCCCACCCCCACCCCCCGCCCCTCATCCGCCCCCAACTCTGCACCGAGTAATCTCCCGAAGAGGCAATCTCTTCCTGCTGGAATTATTTATTTTGTAATTAACAAAGGCTGAGGAAGCCCTGTTTATGTTTTGGCTCGGAGGCTCAGAGTTGAAGTTTCTAATAAGCCGTGGACAAGGGTTTATTGTAGGCTTGCTCTTGCTTGCTGAATCAACGCCATTCTTAGGATCCCTAAGCCACCAGGGGCCAGAAGCTGAGTACCTAAGGCAGAAAGTGAGTTTTCTGAGATCAGAGGACAAAGTGTCCAGCAATGGAAAGGCTCCATAACGTCCAGCCCTCCACTCGCTTTGGAACTGTATCGGCCCCTAAGCATTCCGGGAGGGGTCTGGCTGTGTCACCGGTCACACCACGTCCCGGGCAGCAGCCCCAGTTTCTGGTGACCTTCCTGCGGGCGTTTAGGCTTGTGCTTTGCTTTGTTTTCCTGTTTGGTTCCTCACTGCAGGGCGGCCTTTCCCTGCTTCTGGGTGGGAACTGGGGGCGGGAGGGCGCCTCGCTCCCATCCCCACAGCTGTGTTTACACTTCCCTGTTGGGGAAATCTGGGGCCCAATCTTTCCACGGCCCCTCTGTGTCCCCCCCTCCAACACTTGTTATTTGAGATCCCTGGGGGCTTCACAAGGGAGGGTCAGAATGGACTGCGGGGGGGGGGGGCGCGGGAGGGTGGTGGGGGGAGGGTGGTGTCACCATCTGAAGGGAACTCAGGTTGGAAGGGAGGAAAGAACAGTACAGAAGCCCTATTGAGAAGCCTCATCTCTTTCCCTTCCTACCAGGGATTGAGGACTAGCAGGCAATGAGAGGACACTTAGCACTGGCCCATCCCAGAAGGAATTGAGCACGTGATGTGCCATTTCTAATCGCTGGGTTGAACAAAATCTTGCTTTGTGAAGGGGGACAAGAGTTCACAGAGCAGGGAGTTCTCCCCGGCTTCACTGGGGCTGGTGGTCAGAGACAGAGCATGTTAAAACCAATACGATTATCCCGAAATACAAGCAAATTAAAGAGGATTTAAGAAAACAGTCAAGTAAATAACACTCTTCTCCAGGGAGCAAGTTGAGCTGGTATTAATCAGTCGATTTGTGTTGCCAGACTCTCGGCCAAGCCCGGCAGAATGGCTGCCAAGGCCAATGAGGCATTAGGTTTCAGAAATTAAACACATAATTTTATTTTTCCGCAATAGGGGACACTCAGAAAAAGAACCCAAACTATTAGACTACTCGGCACACTGTGTCCAGTTTCTCTCGGCCCCAGAGGCCTCCAATTTAAGAGCAAGATGAGCAGCGAGAAGCCAAAAGTGACACAGTTATTCCTTTCTCTCTGTAGCTTCCTGGGGGTGGGGTCGGGGTGGGGGGTGGGGGGTGGGGAGACTTGGGGCTGGGATCCTGGTTGTGTCTTTCAAAGGTCCAGCTGCTGACCACTGGCCAACAGTTGCTGTGTCCTTGTTGTGGTCCCCCACCCCCACCCCAGGACAAAGACCTAAAGCGCTGGAAAAGAAAAAAGAGGTTCAGAGGTTCAGAAGGAGAGCTGGCCAAAGGCTGGCCGATGGTATCTGGTGGAACAGGGTCAGCTGAGAAAGCGCCTGGTCTCAGGAAAAATACCTGGCCTTGCGCACCGAGGAGGAACACACTGGCAAACAAAATTTCCCCTAGGAACTTCATACTCACTGGTAATGTGGAAAGTTGTTTTTATAGTCCTTCATTGACAAGGATTACTAAACCTATGCTCAGTTCCCATGCCAATTATTGTGAGTAAGAAAGGGGGAAAATTGGAGTTGAGAGTCAGGCAGTGATGGCACCCTCCTTTAATCCAAACATTCAGGAGGCAGAGGCAGGCTGATCTCTGTGAGATCAAGTGAGTTCTAGGACAGCTATTGCTGGAGGGCTTCTCTCCAGGTTCCACCAAGCCCCGCAGTCCCACAATCCACGTATAAAATAATCACTCAGACGCTTATATTACTTATAAACTGTATGGCCGTGGCAGGCTTCTTGCTAAATGTTCTTTTATCTTAAATTAACCCATTTTTATAAATCTATACCTTGCCACGTGGCTGGTGGCTTACTGGCGTCTTTACATGCTGCTTGTCCTGGCGGTGGCTGCAGTCTCTCTCCCTCCTTCTTTTTGTTTCCCCAATTCTCCTCTCTCCTTGTCTCGCCTATACTTCCTGTCTGGTCACTGGCCATCAGTGTTTTATTTATATAGAGTGATATCCACAACAGACAGCAAGGACTGTTACACAAAGAAACCCTGTCTCTAAAGCCAATTAAAAATAAAATGGAGTTGAAAGGGGAAGCTCAGTAAGTCAGCTAGACTGAACGAGGAGGTGGGACTCTGGACTACCCAACTCTCATCCTCGACCTCCACACAAATCTCCCCAACTTCCTTCCTTACCACTTCAGAAACATCCCTATAATCAATTTCCTGTTATCTCAAGTTTTTCTTTCTCAGTCTCGGCTGTTTCTTGGCGAGGTCCCCTCCCTTGGAGTCAGTTATTGAAGGGGTTAAACGCTCCCACTTTCACAACTGAATTTAGGTCCCAGTTCTCTGAGGACAAACAGGTGTCTTTTCCAACAAAGGGCCATTTACCCACAAGGCCCTCACATTCACGGTCAAGGGAGAGAAAGAACACAGAGGATCTAAGTCAGTCTCACAGTACCTCAAGGACAAACCCAGCAGCCCTCTTCTGAGTCACGTCCAAGCTTGTGTAGACATACCCAAAAATGATAAAACTAAGCCTCAGCCAATTGAAAATATACTAACCAATTAGGTAACTGACCCTGAAACTCCCCTTAGTTGTGCTTAAAAGGAGCTTGCACGTCCCTCTAGGGGTCGTGGCCATTTTGTACAGGTGAAGGACCCCACGTGCATGAGGTATAATAAACGATCTTTGTTCTTGCACACTATTTGAGTCGGGCGTCTTCCTTCAGCGGTTCCTCCAACCCTACATTACCGTCAATATGGTGATGGTTCCCACATCTCTCATCGGTCTCTCCGATATTCAGATCTTCGGAACACCTCTTTAGATCACTCACATTATTTTGAGAAAGTCAGGTTCCGCCACAGAGGACAGAAGGCAAATAAACGAAGCCCCTTGCTTAGCCTGCTCACTGTTGAAAGCTTGGCAATGTGTTCTCTTTGATCTCAGCCTCATTTTTTTTCCCCTGCAGCTGCACCAGCTTAAGCACCTGAAGTCCTCCAGGCAAGATGAGGCTGGCCTGTTAGCCCACCCCAGCAAATCAACAGAAGCTTATTCCTCTCTTTGTCCAGGGAGATGTCTGATCTCTTTGGTCAGTGCTGCGTCCTTTCTGCTCAAGAGTCGAAGTTCCACGAAACTTCTCACACATTTGGCTCAGTCTCATTTTGTCGTTTCAATGACAAGAGACTCTGTCTCTGGCAACGCTTCACTAATTATAAATGCAATGCAATGGTTCTCAAACTTGGCTACATGCTATAATTACTTCAAATGTTTTTAAAACTCTGAAAACCCATGCTGTCCCCTAGACTAATTAAACAGATTTTCTGGAGGGTGGGAGGCAGGCCTCTTTAGTTATTTGCATTCTCCAGATAATCTTAGTGTGATCCAAGTTTGAGACCCACATATACAGAAGGCATCAGAAATAAAAGAGAATACAATTGCAAGCTGCAAATACACTATAAAGGAATGCCAGGTGGTGGTGGTGCACGACTTTGATCCCAGCACTTGGGAGGCAGAGACAGGCAGATCTGAGTTCGAGGCCAGCCTGGTCTACAGAGTGAGTTCTAGGACAGCTAGGGCTACACATAGAAACATTTGTCTTGAAAAACCAAACAAATAAAAATAATAATAATAAAAAAAGCAATATTTACTTTGATTGGTTATTGAACAAATAGATATAAGGGGAAAACAGTAAAGTGGCTTTTTTGTTTTTAAAATTTTTTTTATTGTATTATGATTAGTGCGTGTGTATGGGTGAGGGTGGGTGGGTGGGAGTGCGGCAGCCACATGGATGTCTGGGATTAACTTTGTATAGGTGATTTTCTCCTTCCACCTTCATTTAAATGGATAGTCTAGGGATTAGACCTAGGTCACCAGGCCTACACAGAAAGTACCTTTACCCTCTGAACAGTCTCACTGGCTTAGAAACCCAAAGTTTGTATTTATTTATTTATTTAATTAATTAATTTATTTATTTATTTATCTAAGACAGGGTTTCATTATGTAGCTCCAGCTGTCCTAGAACTCACTATGTAGATCATGCTGGCCTCAGACTCACAGAGATCTGTCTGCCTCTGTCTCCCTAGTGCTAGGTGTTAATCCCACTGATGGCGAATAAGACCACTACCAAATTTGAAGCAACTTTTAATTAAATATTGGCCAGGTGGATGGGCTCTGGCTAGGTCCATACCCAGGTTCCCAGGAAATGGCCAAGTCAAGGTTTGCAGCGGCTTAAGATGGAAAACCCATAATTCATTGCATTTCCCATCAGGTCCAATCAGCAGCAAGTGTACATTCTGAAGTATTTCCTGCCTGTGAACCTCCCACCCACCTAGGATCAAGCACATCCAGTGCAGATATGTCCAGCAAACTTGTTTAGGGGAGTGAAAACCTGTGGCTTGTTATCTCCCATACACAATATCCTTCAGCATTTCAGGAACTATCTGTCCTTGGGCTTATAGACCAGAGACTCTTTTTTTGTTTCATGGCTTTCTAAGGCATAGTAATTAAACTTAAAGTGTAACTTTGGCTCTCACACAGGATTAAAGGCATGTACCACTATAACCAGCTCTAAAGTTTTTGATAAGAGGAAAAGAATAGTAGGGGTGGAGAGATGGTACAGTAGTTAAGAGCACTGGCTACTTTTCCTTAGGACCAGGGTTTGATCCCCAGCACCCACATGGTCTCTCACAGTGGTCATCAACTCCAGTCCTGGGCCCTCTTCTGGCCTCCAAGCATCCCTGCACACACATGGTGCGCACATACATACACTCAAGCATACACACCTACACAAGAAAATAAACAAATATTTTAAAATTACCTAAAATTAGTTGAGGTCATGTATTTTTGTCAAGGACATATAGAAGTGAATTTGTGCCCTTTGCATTGCATCATGTTGGGAAGTACTAAGCTGGCGAGGTAGCTTAGGGGGCAAGGGCACTTGATACCAAGCCCGACCTGATGACCTGAGTTCCATCTCTAGGACCCACATAGTGGAAAGATAGAAACATCTTCTGAAAGCTGTTCCAAAGAAGCACCATAGCATGTATTAATGCACACACACACAATTAGACAAATTATAATATTTAAAAAATAACCTGCTGAGGATCTCTCTCATCCCTGGTGATTGATGTTTCTTACCTCTAAAGTTACTATTTCCCTCTCGTAATGTGAAGTATCTTCTCTGGGCAGTGGTGGTGCATGCCTTTAATCCCAGCACTCTGGAGGCAGAAGCAGGTGGATCTCTGTGAGTTCAAGGCCAGCCTGGTCTACAGAGCGAGTTCCAAGACAGGAACTCCAAAGCTACACAGAGAAACCCTGTCAAACAACAACAACAACAACAACAACAACAACAAAGAGGCTAGATGTGGTGGTGCGTGCTATTAAGCCTAGCCTTTAATGTATTTGTAATATTTTGCCTTCCTGTATGTCTGTGCATCATTTAGTGCCTGGTAACTGGAGGCCAGAAGAAGGTGTCGTATTCCCTGGGACTGGAATTACAGATGGTTGCGAGCCTGGGTACTGTGGGTGTTTGGGATTGAACCTGGATGCCGGGCGGTGGTGGCGCACGCCTTTAATCCCAGAACTCGGGAGGCAGAGCCAGGTGGATCTCTGTGAGTTCGAGGCCAGCCTGGGCTACAGAGTAAGTTCCAGGAAAGGCGCAAAGCTACACAGAGAAACCCTGTCTCTAAAAACAAAACAAAACAAAAAGCAGTGTTCTTAACCCTGATCCAACTCTCCAGCTCTGTGGGGAGATAGTTTGATACAAGGTTATATATTTTTAAGTGAAGGGGAGACTGAAATAGGGTAGTCAAGTATATAAGAACTTAGCACCTACAGGTATCTGAGGTGTCGGTAGATGGGAGGCATCAGAATAAAGACATTCTAAGCTGGCTTCAAAAACTTGAGATGTGAGTTGTGTATACACGGTTGGGGATGGTGCATTGCTGAATAAAGTCTTCAGGAAGGTATCCGGTGGCTCCAGGAAGATTTCTCCAGGGCCTTCCTTTTCCTCTTTCAGCGCCACCTAGGAAAGTGTCGCACTAGGGTTGGCACCGAGTTAGCCAAACCACACACCTGCGAAGAAGGTGCTCCACGCACTGAATGCGCACGCGCACGGATGGGGGGGGGGCACGGGGCGTGGCCGCGGCGCAGGGGCGTGGCGGCAGCGCGCAGGCGTCCTAGCGGCGGCTCGCTGCGTCTCAGGATGGAGGGTGAGTGAGTAAACAAGCCCGGGCTGGGCGGTGGGGCCCGGTATCTGCGCGGTGCGGCGCCGGGTCCCCCGGGCAGAGGAGGCGAAGAGACGAGGGCACTGAGAGGAAGCTGAGGGCCACACCATTGCCTGGCCCCGGGGGTGGCGCGACGAAGGGTGCTGTCGCGAGTGGGACCCGGGGCGAGAGCGCGTGCTGGGCTGCTGGGGGCCGCGTTGCGGAGGAGGCGCGCCGGGGGCGGGCCCGGCTGCTGGCACCCGTGGGAGCCTGGGTGCGCCGTGGCGCCTGCCCGGCATCCTGACGCTTGTGAGCAGGAGGGCCAGAGGCCCGGGGTTGAGCTTGCGGTGGCTTTGGGTGATGTTGAGGAAGGGTCGGCCAGGCCGAGACGACAGCGAGGTGAGAGGCTCTCGAGGCACCAAAGTGCAAGGGTTTCGAGGTTCCCAGGGTCGCGCGGCGGCGCTTTCCGCAACCTTTCGCTCCCGGAGCTTGACGCTGATCTAGCCCGCCTCCCTCCGGTTCCGGGTTTGAGTGAGGATTCATCTTCAAACGGGGGGGCTGTCTCTCCCGTCCCCAGAATTCTCTGGAGAAATCAAGCGATATAAATGAACGTGCCCTGAAATAAAAGGCAAGGTGTTGTATTTGGGACATACTTGCCAGGAAGTAAATGTGGGGCAAAACTTTTAAAGGAATTTTTTTTTTTTTTTTTTTTTTTTTTTTTTTTTTTTTGGTTTTTTGAGACAGGGTTTCTCTGTGTAACTTTGCGCCTTTCCTGGAGCTCACTTGGTAGCCCAGGCTGGCCTCGAACTCACAGAGATCCGCCTGGCTCTGCCTCCCGAGTGCTGGGATTAAAGGCGTGCGCCACCACCGCCCGGCTAAAGGAATTTTTTTTAAAGGTTTAATTATTTTACGTGTGTGAAGGTTTTGCCTGTGTGTACGTGTGTGCACTACGTGTGTGCACTACGTGTGTGTCTGGTACCAGAGATCGGAAGATGGCCTCGAATCCCTTGGAACTGGAGTTAAGGATGGTTATGTACCAACCATGTGGGTGCAGGGAACTGAACCCGTGTTCTCTGAAAGAGCAACAAGTGTTCTTAACGGCTGAGCGACCTTTCCAGCCCGTGGGACGAGCTTATTTTGGCTAAAGAAAAAAAAAAAAAAAGTAACCACTGAGATGATGTAGGTGGTGGGGCAAGAAAGAGAACGGATGCAGAGGGATGTTAACGGTGGTGGATGGGAGATGAGAAAATGGTATTGAGCGCCAGTCGGTGGTGGCGCATGCCTTTAATCCCAGCACTGGGGAGGTAGAGCCAGGTGGATTTCTGTGAGTTCGAGGCCTGAATGTTTTTCCAGCCTGAGAAGTAGGAATTCTGCCAGAATTTTTTTGTGTGTTTATTTGTTTTCACCCTTGGAAACCCAGATACGACACTGTATGGGAGATGATCAGCCCTCATGGGACTTGGGTGCATGTTAGGAGAGAAGAACTTAATAGTATAGAAATATGGGATCTGCACTTTGACTGTGGAGGTAGGAGGCGTAGGAGTTCAGGTCAGCCTTGTGAAGGCTAGCCTGGCCTTCATGAAACCCTGTCTCAAAAAAAAAAAAAAAAAATGGAAATGTGTAAACATGGAAGAAAGAATCATTTGTAAAAATGCAAGATTGAATGGGATGTGGTGTGCACACCTTTAATCTCAGCACTGGTAGGCAGGTCTGTGACAGGCAGGTGAAGGTCAGTTCAAGGATAGCCAGAACATTGTAGTGAGAGCATGTCTCAAAAGGAAAAAAAAATGCAGTAATGTTATTGCCAAGGTTTGTGTTTGGGACTGGGCCTGGTGGCGCACACCTTTGATGCCAGGACTTGGGAGGCAGAGGCAAGCAGATCTCTTGAGTTCCAGGCCAACCTGGTCCACACAGAGGTCCAGGACAGCCAGGGCTGTTACGCAGAACAACCCTGTCTTGAAAAAATTAAATAAATAAAAATTTTCAAAAGGTTTATGTTTGGTATGTATATTACAGACCTTGTGAATCAACTTTCAGAGCAAAGGTGTTTGTGTGTCTTACTAATCCGTGTACCCCAAGCACCAAAAACAGTATCCAGCATGTGATGAGAGCTCACTGCACATTGTTTTGAGTAAATAAATAATGAGAAAATACATGTTCCTAATTCTGCCACTGGGAGAGCACATGTAGGCCAGTCATGGGACTTGACGCTAAAAGCACAGCTTTGCAACTTAGTGTGCAGTAACCTTTCCATATGGTGGTTACATTGCTGCCCTTTGAAACAGCTCTGGGTGGAGGAGCCTGGAATTCACATCGGGATTTTACTTTCACAAAGTCTTGTTTTATAAAGTCTTGTTTGAGATTGGGGGGTATAACTCGGGAAGGAAAGACTGGCAGAGAACAAAGGTCTGTGTTAAGGGTGTCCAACTGGTGGATTTGATCCCCAACACTTCAAAAACCGAACCCAACCAAGCCTGCTGTTAAAAAATATTTCCATTCTGAGCCGGGCGGTGGTGGCGCACGCCTTTAATCCCAGCACTCGGGAGGCAGAGCCAGGCGGATCTCTGTGAGTTCGAGGCCAGCCTGGACTACCAAGTGAGTCCCAGGAAAGGCGCAAAGCTACACAGAGAAACCCTGTCTCGAAAAAAACAAAAAAAACAAAAAAAACAAAAAAAAAAAAATATTTCCATTCTGGAACGTCCCAGATGATTTTGTGTGTTTTCTGCATGTGCACATGTGTGTCAGGTTCCAGCCTTCCGTCCCACTAGGTTATCATTTGGCACTCCAGTATTCTAGACCTTAGGGTCATGGGTTCCAGTTTTTGTTATCTTTTTCTTTCTTCCTTTTTTTTTTAAAAAGGTATTTTTGAGACAGGGTCTATCTGTGTAGCCCTGGCTGCCCTGGAACTAGCTCCGTAGAGCAGGCTGGCCTCGAACTCACAGAGATCCCCCTGCCTCTGCTTCCTGAGTATGCCACCACTGCCTGACGGGTCATGGGTTTTGTCACTGTTAGTTGGGTTCTTACACTTCGGTAGCATTATATGTTGTGTTCTTTCTCCTTTATTGCTTGTGTGTGAGCCGGTCTAACTGAAAAGTCTTGTTTTTATCAAACAGTAATGGATAGATAGTCCCTAACATGAAACTTGATGCTGATGTAGTACAGAACCAGCCAAGGCAGGGCCCTGCCTGTGGCAGGCTGCTGTAGCTCTTCTCAGTCAACATGGTACATCTCCAAGCCAGCATTTTCCTCAGTTCCCGGAAATCAAAATAAAATCTCCTCCCCAAACCAACCCTGCTTGGATTTTTGTCACTGTTGTCTCCAGTGGACATGACCTGGTTCTCTTGAACACTAGGAAATACTGATGTTAGAGTTCTTTAGTAAGGATTCCGGTTCACAGCAAACTAGGCATGGTGGTGCACGCCTGTCATCCCAGCACTCATGAGGTTGAGGTAGGAGGGCTCAGGAGTTCAAGGTCATCCATGATTACCTAGGAAATTTGAGGTGAAGTGGACTAGGTGGAATACATGAGATCCTGGTGTGTGTGTGTGTGTGTGTGTGTGTGTGTGTGTGTGTGTGTGTGTGTGTATTGAGACAAGGTTTCTCTGAGTAGCCCTGACTGTCCTGGATCTCGCTCTGTAGACCAGGCTGGCCTTCAACTCAGAAATCCATTCCCCCGCCTCTGCCTCCCAAGTGCTAGTGCTAAAGGCCTGTGCCCCAACACAGCCAGCTTGAGATCCTGGTTTTCAGGAGTGACAGTAGAGGCTTGTTGTGCTCAGTAACTAACCTGGTCCTATGCAAATACTTTGGAGAAGTAGAAGGATGTCATGGGGTTCAGCCTTTTGGCCTTACTGCTTGACCCTGTCATCTACAAATGTGTTGGGTTGCATTCATAAATATCCTGCGATGCAGACAACCTTCCAGCCACAGTGTAATCAGACGATTCTCTCCTGCCCACCTGTTCCCAGACACCTGGCAGCTTCTTTCCAAATAATTGACTCAGAGGCTTAATAGTATTTATAAATGCTTGGTCGATAGCTCAGGCTTGTTAGTAGCTAACTCATACATTTAAATTAACCCATGGTTTTATTTACGCTTTGCTAGTGGTGGTACCTTTATTAGCATGGCACGTTCATCTTCTGCTCCATCTGCATCTGGCTTGTGACTCCAGGCTCTGCCCTCCTTCCCAGCATTCTTAGTTGGGCTTTCCTGCCTAGCTTTATCCTGTTAGCTATTGGCCAGTCAGCTTATTTATTAAACCAATCACAGTGACAATTCTTCACAGTATACAAAAGGATTATTCCACAGCACCACAGGTTGGACACACTTGGATAAATACAGAATGTGCTTACTATCATAATTGAAGATCCTGTCCCATTGTGTTCCTTGCCTCAGTGCTAATTTTAGTATGAATGTTGATGAAATTGAGAATCACTAGAATGACTTCAATACACACACACACACACACACCTGCGTGTGCACATGCGCTCGTGGGTTCTGTTCAGGGTGGGTTTAGCTTCCCATTTCCATTATGAGTTGAAAATGAAAAAACGGGGCTGGAGAGCTGTCTCTGCCGTTAGGAGTGTTTGTTGCTTTTGTAGAGGATCTTGATTTGCTTCCTAGTACCCACATGGGCTATAACTCCAGTTTTGGGGGATCTGACAATGTCTTATGAACTCTGAGGGCACCGGGCCCTCCCATGGCACACATATATGTAGACCAAACACATAAAATAAATCTAAAAATAAATATTAATTAAAAACAAGATGGGCCGGGCAGTGGTGGTGCACGCCTTTAATCCCAGCACTCAGGAGGCAGAGCCAGGCAGATTTCTGTGAGTTCGAGGCCAGCCTGGGCTACCAAGTGAGTCCCAGGAAAGGCGCAAAGCTACACAGAGAAACCCTGTCTCAAAAAACCAAAAAAAAAAAAAAAAAAAAAAAAAACAAGATGGAAAAATTTAAAAGCTATAGTGCTTTTATAAATCCATAGCCTTTCTTACTTTGCTTATTAACTAAATTATTATTAAAATAGTGAAGGGCCAGATGTCTTTCCAGGGGTATGTGTTTTCATTTTTCTTCTAGGGCAACTTGTGTGGTAACCATATGTTTCACTTTGCTTTTTATTTTTGTGTGCATACCTGAGGTCACAGGAAATCTTTCAGGAGTAGTTTCTTTCTCCACCTTGTTGGTTCCATGAGTAGAACTTGTCAGGCTTGGCGGCGGACACCTTTACTAATTTTCCATTCCTACCTGCAGTGTGAGGGTTCTGAATGCTTCTCATACACACTTGTAATTGGTTTTTATCGGCCTTTTCTAATTTAGCCATTCTAGTGAGGATACTTATAATCGCATGTTTTTTTTAAAGATTTATTTTTATTTTTGATTGTTTGTATGTGCATGTGAGTGCAGGTGTCCTTGGAGGCCAGCAGAGGGTGTCAGATCTTCTGGAGGTGGAGGTGGTTGTGTGTGGGTACCGGGAACTGAACTCTGAAAAAAAGCAGCAGACAGTCTTAGCCACTGAGCCATCCTCCAGTCCTTTATTGTGTTTAATTTTCATCTCACAGTGACTAACATGTGGAATCCTTTGTGCATCTGATTGAAATGTTGTTTTTATTGAGCTGAAGTTAATTAGATGAAGACTGAAGCCCCAAACAGAGTATATTTTAGGTTGTCTTCAGTGTGCAATGACAATAATAAAAGGCTTCCAGTAATGAAATGTAAGTGCTGATTGGCTTATGTAAGTAACTAGAAAACGCTAATAGAAACATTATTTTTTATGCACTACCATCTTTGTCTAAGATGAACGACTCCATTTCTCTCCAAACCTGTTCCAAATGCTCAGTTGTTTTCTTCTTTCTTTCTTCTTCTCCTTCTTCTTCTTCTTCTCCTTCTTCTTCTTTTTTTTTTTTTGGGGGGGGGGGTTTGTTTTTACTTTCTGTGATAACCATTGATCAGGATCCAGCTGCTATTTTATCATGTAGCTGTACTTGAAGTGTTGCTTTATTTTATTTTATTTTTATTTCATGTGTATGGGTGCTTTGTCTGGTGCCTGTGCAGGCCAGAAGAGGGCATCAGATGTCCCAGGACTGGAGTAATAGATGGTTGTGAGCTATCCTGTGGGCTCTGGGAATAGGACTCGGGTCTTCTTGGACAGCATCCAGTGCTCCTAACTGTTGAGCCATCTCTCCAGCCCTCTCAAGTGGTTTTCGTTGTTACTGTTTTTTGTTTCTAAATCATACCTATGTCTCCCTACAGTATCTTATTTCTTTCCACATTCTGTGAGGAGCCCTCTGCCAAGTAAACTTTTAGAGACATAGAAGACCCATTAAAAAAGCCAAGTGAAATAAATACTGGCTCATGGGTACTCAAATATCACATAAGTGGGTAAAAGGAGGAAGTGTAGTTTATTTTGTATCATGATTAGTTAAAACTCAAATGCATTTTCGTGTGTGTGTATGTATTCTCCTTGCCAAATAAAACACTTGAGAAAAATGAGATGTGGTACTATCAATTGTTGGATTATTCTGTTACTGTCATCTCTCTCAACAGACTGCAGGAGATAACATTTCAGTTATGACCTCTTCCTTTATTGGAAATACTGGCATTTTTCTGTGACCATTTTCTCTGAGAAATCTAAACGTACGTCATTGCTACCACAACCATCGCTTCACCCCCAGCCCCCATAGCACCACAGCCGTCACTCCCACTCTACCATTACCACCACCCTAAGCACTGCCAGCAGCTGTTGGTCGAGTAACTTCTTCCCATTACTGATCCCCAGCTTCAGGTGGATCAAGTGATATGTTCTGAGTTTACTATATCAAAATATGGAGTGTTCATTCCTGTAATCCTTGCACTTGGGAGGCTGCTTCAGAAGGATCTTAAGTTCAGAGCCATTCTGGGTTGCAAAGCCAGACCTGTCTGTAGGCAGACTTTTCTTTCCCACCTGCCAGTTCCCAAATAACTAACAAGGAAATTCAATGTTAATTATAAATGCTCGGTCAATAGCTCAGGCTTATTACTAACTCGTTAAATTAACACATTCATATTAATCTACATTTTGCCACTTGGCACTACCTGTTACTGCTCTTATGTTGCAGCAGCTGTTTTCGTTTTTGTTTTTATTTTAAAGGAGGATGGGTTTAGGAGAGAAAAAAAGATGGCCAAGGAATAAAAGCCATAAGAGAACTATTGTTAAGCAAGGTTGTGGTATCTCATTGAATTGTAAATTACAACATTTGGGTTTCAATAAAGATGGCCTAAGGTTTTTGAGTTAGCCAGTCCTGTCTGGTTTGAAGTACTTTTTCATTTCCTGGAGCAGGCTGTTACTGTTTGTTCTGGGCAGAAGTGATAAGCTGTGTGTGGTGGCTCACACCTATAATCACTGCACTTAGGAGGTGGAGGCAGGAGGATCAGGAATTCAAAGTCACCCTTAACTACAGAGGAAGTTCAAGGGCAGCCTGGATTGTGTGAGACTTTGTCTCAAAACACAAAACCAAAAAGTAGACCAGCTTAGGGTGTCAACAGTTGAGCACCAGGCAGTCAGCCTGTCCTGAAGTAAATGACTTTAAGAAATTAGATGCTGGAGATTTCAGATGGGGAACTTTGAAGTTGTCCTCAATATGTCCATCATTCACATGGAGATAAAAGCAGCTCAGATTTGAAAATCTGTGCTGTTTGGCTTCTTTACAGATGTCTCTTTAATCCCAACCCTTAGGAGGTAGAGCTGGCAGATCTAAGGCCAGGGCCAGCCTGGTCCACATAGAGTTACAGGTTAGCCAGGGCTGCAAGAGAGACCCTGTCTCAAATAACCAAACAAACCAAAAAAGGTGATTTGGAAAAATCTTTAACTTTAGCGTTAAGAGATTTATAGTGAACTTCATAGGCAGTGGAGGAAAAAAAAACTAATACGTAAAATCCTTAAATAAAAATTTATTGATTTTTAGCATGGTGGTCCTGGCGCACATCTTAAATCCTAGCACTTGGGAGACAGAGGAAGGTGGATCTCTTGTGAATTCGAGGCCAGCCTTGTCTACAGAGCTAGTTCCAGGATAGCCAGGGCTACACAAAGAAACCCTGTCTTGAAAAACCAAAAAACAGGCTGGAGAGATGGCTCAGAGGTTAAGAGCACTGACTGCTCTTCCAAAGGGACCCGGGTTCAATTCCCAGCACCCATATGGCGGCTCACAACTGTCTGTAATTCCAGTTCCAGGAGACCGGAAACCCTCACACAGATATACATGCAGGCAAAACACCAATGCACATAAAACAAAATAAATTAATTAATTTAAAAAAAGAAAAACCAAAAACAGAAAAAAAGAAAAAGTAAATAGGATAAATAAAACATTATTGACTTTAAATTTTGCCTGGGGCTGGAGAAATGCTTGCTGCTCCTCCAGAGGACCTGAGCTTAGTTCTTAGCACTCACACTGGGTGGTTTATATTCACTTGTAACTCCAGCTCCAGGAGATCCAAAAACTCTTTGCTTCTATGAGGACCTGCACACCTGTTGTATATACTCACACAGACACATAAATAAAAATAATTCTTAAGGGGCAGGCAAGATGGTGCAGTGGTTAAGAACGCTAGTAGCCCTTTTGGAGGACCTGAATTCAGTCACCTATACCCAAGCCAGGTGTCTTTTGGAGGACCTAAATTCAGTCACCTGTACCCAAGCCAAGTGGCTCAAAACCACTCCAGTTCCAGGGATCTGTCCCCTAGCCTCTGTGGGTACCACATGCACATGTACAACACCCCTGTCCCATATACATAATTGAAAAGTAAGTATATTTGTAAAATATTTTTAAAAATTTATATATACACAAAATATTAGAACAGCTAATATTGTATTGGTGCACACCTTTAATCACTTGTTTTAAATGTATTTTTTGAGATGTGTTCAGGGTGACCTCCACGGAGCAAGGTTGACCTTTACCTTTAGGCTGTTTTGCTTCACAAAGCTGGTGGTGGACACCTAAAGTCCCAGCTCTTTTGAGACTAAGGCAGGAGAATCAAGAGTTCAAGGCCAGTTTAGACTACATTTCAAAATCTCTCTCTCACACACACAGTCTGAAACCTAGTTTCTATTTTGAATGTTAGCTGTCCTTAAAATGATTTTTGAAACTTAAAATGTTTGACTAAGTGAATAGTAGAAGTCGTTCTCAGGGCTGGAGAGATGGCTCAGAAGTTAAGAGCACTTGCTCTTTCAGACAAGCTAGGTTGAACTCCCAGCATCCACATGGTGTCTCACAAGCATCTGAAACTCCACAGTCACAAGGGATCTGACTCCTGGCCTCTGTGGACGTTGCACACACATGGTACATATACATACTTATAGGCAAAACACTCATACACATAAAATGAAAATAACTAAATCTTAGAAGAGGTAGGTCTCCTGCAAGTTTAACTAGTTAAAATTAGAGTAAAACCAGATTCTATTGACTTGTACATATTTAATGTTTTAGGTCTACCTGCTCGCTAAGCTTAAAAATTGGGTAAGGAAAGCACTTAGAAGCTTGGTGGTCATGGGAATGCAAGTGATTGGAAGGATAGAATTTTTTAAATAAAAATGATTCATTTTTTTCACGTGTATGGCGGTTTTGCTTGCATGTATGGATGTGCACCATGTGTTTACTTGGTGCCTGTGGATCCTCCACAGGAGGATCGAGTGCTTTTTACTGCGGAGCTAACTTTCTCGCCCCAGGAGGATAGAGTTTGTTAATACATAAGTGACGCTCTAAATAGTGTCAAGGATCTAGCCGGGCGGTGGTGACCCTCAATCCCAGCACTCGGGAGGCAGAGGCAGGCAGCTCTCTGAGTTTGAGGCCAGCATGGTCTACAGAGTGAGAACCAGGACAGCCAGGGCTACACAGAGAAACCCTGTTTCCAAAACAAAACAAAAAAGTATCAAGCATCTTCGAGACTTGACTTAATATGCAGATGGTAGCAGAGACCCTGAAGTCCTCTGGTTGTGGGGAGAGTCCTGCCCAGGGGCGCAGTGTTGGAGTGTGCTGCACTGGTTCCGTAAACCCAGTTTTTATTCTCTGGCAAAGCTGAACACTTCTTTTCCTCTTAGGCCTTGCAGTTCATTTGAAGAACAGAAGCACATTATAAAGTCCAGCATTTCCAGCTGCATTCCATGAGGTAAGTAGAGCATATAACACTAAATTCTCAAAGTATTCCACTGTAGTTCAGCCCCGACTCCCAAAAGAAAGTTACAGTGTAGCCAGTGTCCCTCCATAGTCTGCTGCTGACTTGGAGATGAGATTATTCTGTTGTTATGGCGGACTTTAGAGAGTTTGTTCTCTAGGCGGGTCTTCTGTCAAGCTTGTGAGATAAACTTGGGTTTGGTTAAAACATTCCGCCTCTCTTGGGGCTCAGCAGTTTAAGAGCACTGGCTGCTTTTCTAGAGGACCTGGTATCAGTTCCCAGCACCTACATGACAGCTCACAACTGTCTCTAAGTCCAGTTCTAGGGTATCCAGTACCCTCACACAGACCCACAACAATGCACAGGAAAAAAAAATCATAAATAGACAAGTCCCTCTCTCCTTTTAAAAGATTTGTTTGTTTGTTTATTCATTTTTGTGTGTGTGTTTGTGTGTGTGAGTGTTTTGCCTATGTCTGTGCATCATGCACATGTAGTTCCCAAGGAGGCCAGAAGAGGGCGGTGGATCCCCTGGAACTGGAGTTTCAGGTATTCTGTTGTGCTTGCTCTTCCAGAGGAACTGAGTTTGGTTGATATCAGGCTGTTCCCAACCGCTTGTGACTCGAGCTAGGAGTCTAAATACTGTGAAAAACTCAGGCACAGGCACGGGCACACACTCATACACAGATAGATACATACATGTAATTAAAAATAATAAAAATAAGCCTTAAACATTTTGAATTCACTGAATAGGCATCCATCCATGTGTCCAAAAAATAAAAAATAAAAATCAAGTCCCTAATAACTGTGAGGCAGCCGTATTGATGCCTGGGAACTGGACTCATTCCAGGCAAGTCCTCTGCCTCTGAGCTTTATCCCCAGTTTTGTTTTGTTTGAGACAGTTGCTGTGTGGAGCAGGCCAGCTGTAAACTCCTGATTCCCCTGCTCTGTCTCCCAGGTGAGGAGATTAGGTCATTCACTATAATGCCCTACAACCTTTTTGTTTGTTTCTGTTGGCAGTGCTGGGGCTAGAACCTAGAGCCACACACTTGAAACAGATCTCTGCGAGTCAGCCACACCAGGCTGCTCCTGTGCTAAATGTAAGACAGGTCACTAAAGGATGACAGACGCTAACATTTTTCACCCAGAAATTACTTCCGAAAAAGTCTGTTTTCAGTTGTAATTTTAAACTCATATTGGAGTTTTCGATGTATATTTTTATGCAAAAATTTCATGAAACTAGACATATAATTGACCTCATTCATTTGAGTGTGAGGACATCTTCCTTTCCAGGTAATCAAGCACTGTTTGTTATATCTGTCTCTCTGAGTCCAGGAAAATGGATATAGCAAGTCCGCCGACTTCCAAATGCATCACGTACTGGAAAAGAAAAGTGAAGTCTGAGTACATGAGGCTCCGGCAGCTCAAGCGGCTTCAGGCGAATATGGGAGCCAAGGTAAAGATGCTTCCCGAGCAAGGTGGTCTGTTCTGTCCTTTCTCCGAAGTTCGGCTTCGGGGTTTTTTCCCCCAAGACCCAAGTCAGGTCTTTTCCTTGGCTTTGCTAGGCTCTGTACGTGGCCAATTTCGCAAAGGTTCAGGAAAAAACCCAGATCCTCAATGAAGAATGGAAGAAGCTTCGAGTGCAGCCTGTTCAGCCAATGAAGCCTGTGAGTGGGCATCCTTTTCTCAAAAAGGTACTTTGAGGGTATTAAGCCGGCTTTCCTTTCTCCGTGGACACACAGTTATAATTCTAGCTTAAAAATTAACCATTTTGTCTATTATCTTCCTCCATTATTGAGTATATTGTGGCTTTTTCATAGAAAAAAAGAAACATTTATTGTCTGTTTTTCTGGGTTTTGTGTCCAAGCTCCATGACATCCCACTTTGTGCCTAATGTACTTAGGTACTAGGGAACAGATTCTCTAGGTAATGGACAAAAGTGTACTCACCAGAGAGATAGCCTTGCTATGAGTAAATACAGTTGTTTATTTATTGAACTATAAATTTAAAAAGCACTTTCTAGCTGGACATACAACCTAATTCAGGAGGTAGAGGCAGGAGGATGAGGACTTTGAGGTTGGCCTCCACTACACGGTAAACTTGAGTCGCCCTGGCTGCTTGAGAGCCTGTCTTTAAAAGACAAAAAAAAAAGCAGCCGGGCATGGTGGCGCACGCCTTTAATCCCAGCACTCAGGAGGCAGAGGCAGGCTGATCTCTGTGAGTTCGAGGCCAGCCTGGTCTACAGAGCGAGTTCCAGGACAGCCAGGGCCACACAGAGAAATCCTATCTTGAAAAACAGAAAACAAACAAAAAGCATTCTAGCTTCTTAAAGAGGTAATACTTTTAATTTTTTATTGCACGTATTTATTTTGCTCACGTGTGTGTGTGTCCCCTCATGCATGGAGGTCCATTCTCTTCTTTCACATGTGGGCCCCTGTAGCTGGAGATTTTCTGGTCCTGCCTTGCCCACAGTCAGGACAAATCTCTCTCACCCGCCAGTCCCACAGCCGCTCTGACCCAACCAAGTAAACACAGAGACTTACATTGCATACAAACTGTATGTCCATGGCAGGCTTCTTGTTATCTACTTCTATCTTAAATTAACCCATTTCTATAAATCTATACCTTGCCACGTGGCTCGTGGCTTACCGGCATCTTCACATGTTGCTTGTCATGGTGGCGGCTGGCAGTGTCTCCCCTCCTCAGCCTTCCACTCTCAGAATTCTCCTCTCTCCTTGTCCCGCCTATACTTGTCTGGCTACTGGCCAATCAGTGTTTTACTTACTAACCAATCAGAGCAACACATTTAACATACAGACCATCCCACAGCAGGTCCCTGTGGTTGTACTTAGGTCGCCGGTTTGTGGTTAGCATCTTTACCTAATGAGCCATCTTGACAGCCTGGTAATATTTTAAATACAAAAAGCCGATCCTGTAATAAGACCAATGATCATTCCCCAAACTGATGTGAGTCTAGTTTGTGTACCACTTTGCTTCCCCATGCTAAGTCCCCATCACCTACACAGCTCTATCCAAAGTTTAGATCTTTTGGAAAACAGTCCTGTCCTCAAGCCCTAGGATTGATGGATCCTTTAGAGACCACACTTTGGTTGGAACAAGCCATCTGTTGAGTATGACAAGCATTGTGCTGATCTCTGAGGGACACAGACGTGAATAGGAGCTTTCCACAGCTCATCAGTTTCAAAGTTTCTTCAGGAGCTGCTGCTAACACCCTTTACCAACTTAATAGCTTAGAAGAATTTAGAGACATGTCTCAGTGGTGAAGAGCACATGCTGCTCATGCAGAGGACCTGAGTTAGGTTCCCAGAATCCACTTCGGTGACTCCCAACCCCTGTAACTTTAGCTCCTGGGATCTGATGCTTCTAGGCTCTGCAGGCACCCACACCCACTTGTACCCATATACAGATACACACTCAGATACATAATTCAAAATAAATCTAAAAAGATTGAGAAGAACACAGGGGTGGGAGTGGGGCTCAGTCAGTAGTAACGTGCTTACCTAGTGTATAGGAAACCCTGGGTTTGATCCCAAGATAGCTGGATGAACCTGGGATGGGCCGCACATCTGTAATCTTGGCTCTTATAGAAAACATTGGGAGCTTTTTGGAAAGAAATTACAGTCTCTCCCTACCCCCTTTTTTAGTTTTTTGAGACAGGTTCTCTCTGTGTAGCTCTGATTTGTTATCAAGATTCACCAGCTCAAAACAGCTCCCCAAAGAGTGTAGATACATTATAAAAGAATCAGAAATGGGCCACAAATATGATTGCTTTCAGGCTTATTTCCTCTTT
Organism: Peromyscus maniculatus bairdii; assembly: GCF_049852395.1. Lineage (NCBI taxonomy): Eukaryota > Metazoa > Chordata > Mammalia > Rodentia > Cricetidae > Peromyscus > Peromyscus maniculatus. Next base: position 88,231,031 of record NC_134859.1, on the reverse strand, counting down.
CCCATTCCTTGAGTAAACAACACAGCACAAAAAGACATCTGTTTCATAATCGAAATATGAGTTTATCACAACTCCCTTATATAAAAAGCTTTGCCTCTTTTTTTTTTTTTTTTTTTTTTTGTCTCAAGACAGGGTTTCTCTAAAACAGCCCTGGCTGTCCTGGAATTCTCTCTGTAGACCAGGCTGGCCTTGAACTCACAGAGATCCACCTGCCCCTGCCTCCTGAGTGCTGGGATCAAAGGTGTGCGCCACCACTGCCCACTTTACAGTATGTCTCTTACAGTTTTGTTTTTATTGGTTTAGCTCTGTAGTCTAGCCTGGCCTGAAAGTCACTCTGTAGTCTAGCCTCAAACACACAGCAGTTCTCCTGCCTCAGCTCCGAGTGCGAGGATTCTAGCCTGGAGCCATCCTAGCTGACTGGGCTGGTGCTGTCGAGTTGTGTGCTCACTTTCTTCCCCACGTCACTGCTCTTCCTTCAGTGTACCATAGAGAGCATTTTCCCGGGCTTCGCCAGCCAGAACATGCTGATGAGGTCTCTGAACACGGTTGCGTTGGTTCCCATCATGTACTCCTGGTCCCCTCTCCAGCAGAACTTCATGGTATGTATTGAAAACACTGGCGGTTGTTTAAACTGTTGTCATGTTATGTGGATCTGTGTGAGCTTCTGAAGATTGTCAGGGCATTCCACAAAGCTTGGACCTCCAGAGCAGAATGCTACTGTAAGTCACTCTAAAGTTACATAGTTACAGGCCTCAGCAGGTCCAGGTACCCGCTACCTGCCTGACAACCTGGGTTGTATCTCCAGGTGGTAGAAGTAAAGAACTGACTCTTGCAGGTTGTTTTTCACCTCCACATATATGTGCCCCACACACATGCAGTAAGTCACACGTGCACCACACACACACACACACACACACACACACACACACACACACACACACACTTTGCAGGTTACTGTATCCTGTTAGACTTTGGTGGTTTTTTTTTTTTTTTTATTGTTTTTTTTTTTTGGCTTTTTGAGACAGGGTTTCTCTGTGTGTGTCCTAGATCTTGTTCTTTAGACCAGGCTGCCCTGGAACTCACTTGGTAGCCCAGGTTGGCTTTGAACTCACAGAGATCCGCTTGCCTCTGCCTCCCGAGTACTGGGATTAAAGGCGTGTGCTACCGATACCCGGCTTTTGTGCTCTTTAAAACATTGCTTTTTTTTTCTTTAATTAACAAGATAGCCCAGGACTCCCAATTTTTCTCCTACCTTGACCCAACTTTGTAATATTAGTCACAGTTAAATATGGCTGAATCAGACACTTGAGGCTTAAGCAGGCTGCCAGCTCTGCTGATGGAGCAGGTCTTGGGGAATCCTCTGATGGCAAGGTGCTACGAAGGCAGCCTAGAGAACAGAGGTGCCTTCATCCAGCCCCTCATCCTGCCTCCTGCTAGGATCCGGCTCTACAGGAGAGAGTCATCTCAGATAAAGCTTACGGTGATTTTACTAGATCCTTGGGAGTGTGAGAATGACTGGGTGGGCCTAGGGTGTAACTCAGGGACAGAGCATGTGCTGAGCTCTGGTGTGTCTGTTCTCTGCTGAACACCCTTCTCCTCTTTAGCATTACTTGTTAATGTGGATTAAACTGCTTTCCCTACGAGTCACAGTTAGTGTACCTCTTGTTTGAGGTTTTGTTGGCAAAACAAAATGGCCGGTCTTTAAAATGCGTGGAAAATCTGTGTCCACAGAGCTCTTCTTCAGGAGTCTAGGAACCAAATGAAGGAACAGCCCAGCAAATGTTCCGTTGGATAGGAAGGAAGAGAGACAGGGGAGCTTGCAGCATAAATCCATCTGGTTCTCTGCAGGTGGAAGATGAGACGGTGTTGTGCAATATTCCCTACATGGGTGACGAGGTGAAGGAAGAAGACGAGACTTTCATCGAGGAGCTGATCAATAACTACGATGGCAAAGTTCATGGCGAAGAAGGTAGTGATTGATATGCTGGGCCCTGGGGAGAGGATTGTAGTGAGCTGGGCCCTGGGGAGAGGACTGTAGTGAGCTGGGCCCTGGGGAGAGGACTGTAGTGAGCTGGGCTCTGGGGAGAGGACTGTAGTGAGCTGGGCTCACAGGGAGAGGACTGTAGTGAGCTGGGCCCTGGGGAGAGGACTGTAGTGAGCTGGGCCTTGGGGAGAGGACTGTAGTGAGCTGGGCCCTGGGGAGAGGACTGTAGTGAGCTGGGCCCTGGGGAGAGGACTGTAGTGAGCTGGGCTCTGGGGAGAGGACTGTAGTGAGCTGGGCTCACAGGATGTGATTTGAGATTAGAATTTTATATTGAAAACCCCAGTTAAATTGCAGAAGGAGCTGGGTCACAAAGAGAATTACCTAGTAATCAGTGGCTAGGAGAGTGTTGATTGAACGATCAAATTTAATCGTTGACATTTTCCATAAGCTCATCAGAGGCCGTTTTGTTTTTTATTCCCGTTCTCTGCGTTCAGTGAGCTTATCCTCTCTGTCATACTACTTTAAGCCAGGTATCCTCTGGATTCTCAGAAATTGACTTAAATATCTTTATTTTATAAAAGAAAAGCATATGAACTTAGCTGTAGTTTTTTTTAATTTTTTGAGATTTGTTTTTGTTTTATGTGTAAGATTTTGCCTGTGTCTGTGTACCATGTGCATGCAGTGCCCAAAGAGGCCAGAAGGGGGCAGTGGGTCCCCTTGGAACCCAAGTTAGCCCTGTGAATGCTGGGTCCTGAGTCCTCTGGGTTGGTCCTTAACTTCTGTTGTAATTCTTTTTAAATTTTGTTTTAAAACATTTATTTTTGGGTGCAGTCCACACATGCCACAGCATGGGTGTGGTGGTCGGTCAGAGAGTAGATTCTCTCTTTCCACCATGTGGGTGGGAGGGATTGAACCCAGGTCATCAGGCTTGGCAGCCTTTACCCAGTGAGCCGTCTGGCCAGCTCTTAGTTCTAATTCTAGAAAAGTTATCAGTGAATAAAAAGTAGGAAGAGGAGCTGGGCATGGTGGCACACCTTTGTAATCCCAGCTACTGCTGGGGCAGGAGGATTGCAAATTCGAAGTCTGCTTAAGGCTGCAGAGGAAGTTCGATGCCAGGTTGGGCAATCTAGTGAGAAAAAGAAAAAGAAAGAAAGAAAAAGACTGCGTATGTAGCTCAGTGGTAGAGTGAATGCCTACCCTTTCCACAATCCTGAGTTCAATCCTCACTACTAAAGAAAGAAGTGTGGAGAGAAGAGACTCCCCATGAATTTGTCAACCAATAGCCCTACCTACTCTTGACAATTGTGGGTGCTTTTTGCTAACATTCAAATATATTATACATCCACAGCACCCTCTAGTGTTCAAAGATATTCTTTCATGTTGCAGTATAACCATGAAGTACGATTTTAGGAAAAAATGCTGTCTTGATGAAGAGAAGTTACTGTTGAAACATTAGCACAAAGCCAAGTGAATTTTCACTTTGCTGTTATCTCTCTGCCTTGCTTGGGGTCGTTGGCACACCTTTGTTGTTGTTGTTTGGTGTTTGGAGACAGGGTTTCTCTGCTTAACAGCCCTGGCTCTCCCGAACTCACTCTGAGATCCGCCTGCCTTTGCCTCCTGAACATTGGGATTAAAAGTGTGTGCCCAGCTTGCTGTTGAGATTGTTGAACCATAAATACACTGTTAGCAGTGGCCACAGACATGGAATATTTCAATAAGAGAAAAATCTCTAACTTGGTTTTCCACTTAGCCAGCTAACTGTTGCAGTTGTTCAAGCTAATCAAATGATACCCCTAGACCTCAGGAGGGAGTGTAAGAAAGCCTACCTAAATGCTGGGGATGTGGCTGGTATGATGTTTATGGATGCTATGGACGTTAGGAGTGTTTGCACTGCATAAAACCAGATATGGTAACACACACCTGGAATCCCAGCACTCAAGGCGAGCTTGGGATACGGGAGACCTGTTATAGGCCTGTCTGTCCTAGAACTCACTGTAAAGACCAGGCTGGCCTCAAACTTGTAGAGATCCACCTGCCTCTGCCTCCCAAGTGCTGGGATTAAAGGTGTGCGCCACCACACCTGACAAGACCCTGTCTTAAACGGGGGGAAATAAACTACCTAGGAAGGTGACGGGAGTGTGGGGCGACCAGCACTCACCTTTCTCCTTGTGTTTCAGAGATGATCCCGGGGTCTGTCCTGATCAGCGATGCCGTGTTCCTGGAGCTGGTCGATGCCCTCAATCAGCACTCAGATGAGGAAGAGGAAGGGCACAATGACCCCTCGGATGGGAAGCAGGACGGCAGCAAAGAGGATCTGCCAGTGACAAGAAAGCGGAAGCGCCACGCCATGGAAGGTGCAGAGCCCACAGGCTGCTTGAGTTGACGAGGACAGGGAGAAGGAAACCTTAAAGCCTATTGCTCTTTAAGAACCGTTTATGCTTCTCGTTGGTCTGCTTGAAAGAGAAATAGAGTCATTAACTGATAGCTTCAGCCGACTGTGAACTAGCTGAAGCAGGGAAACCTCTGGAATGATCGGTGCTGTTAGTTTCTAACCCTAATGTGTTTGGAAAATCTGGGAAGGGATAAGGGAGAAAATAAAATTACACTACAATCTTGCTACGTAGGAATAATCAGATTTTCAATTCCATGTAGATTTTAAATTGTACATGTGTAAATCAGCATGCTCATGCAAAATTGAGATTGTGTGGGTGTGTGATATAAACTTTTATCTTCTTAATTTAATTTTATGAATATTTTCCATGTCACTAGTATTTAATTTGATATTACTGGGCTGCAGAGATAGCTCAGTGGTTAAAGTTCTTGTTCTGCAAGTGTGAGGACCGGAGTCCAGATCCCCAGAATCCCATGTAAATGCAGGATGGGTGTGGTAACTTGTCTGTAATTCCAGCCTTCAAAGGTGCAGACGGGATCCCCAGGACAAACTGGCTGGGGAGACTCGGCCAGTGAATAAGGTGGAGAGCAATAGAGGAAGGTGGGTCCAGACACTAACCTCAGGACCTCACCTGCAGGTACATGCACACCCACACATGTGTGCCCACATATGCAAACATGCACCCGTACCCATGCACACACACACAAAAATGGAAAAAAGAGCTGGGCGGTGGTGGCGCACACCTTTAATCCCAGCACTCGGGAGGCAGAGGCAGGCTGATCTCTGTGAGTTTGAGGCCAGCCTGGTCTACAGAGCGAGATCCAGGAAAGGCACCAAAGCCACAAAGAGAAACCCTCTCTGAGGGTGGGGGTGGACACGGACGGACACGGGGACTATTGAATTACTAAGTTATACTATGTGATTTAATTCTGTGTCAGGGGGTAGTGTCTCTTCCTATGAGAGTTCCAGTGTGTCAGTCTTGTTCTTCAGCACCGATGCTATGGTAGGGCTCCTCTATCTTCAGCGCTTCACGAAGCTCCTCTTCCCTTCTTGATCCTAACGGGGACCGTAGGCTTTGTTATCCTTAGTTGTCCGTACTACAGTTGATGTTTGGATGAGCACAGCGGCGCTCACCATTGTGCTGTGGCAAAGAGAACAATTCCAGTAGCTCTGTCTGCACTCAGACATTTGCTGTCGTTTCCAATGCAGGCAACAAAAAGAGCTCTAAGAAGCAGTTCCCCAACGACATGATCTTCAGTGCCATTGCTTCCATGTTCCCCGAGAACGGCGTCCCCGATGACATGAAGGAGAGGTAGGGAGCGCTGTCCACTGAGGCTGTGTCCGGGGTGTGTGGACACAGCCTTACCAAGCTCTTTGTTGTTGTTGTTGTTGTTAATAAAGACCCTGTGGACGCTGAGCCGTGCTTTGCCTGCACTTCTGGCTTTCTTGCTTACTCACCTCTCGGTGCCCTTTGCCGAGTTAGGGGTCATTCTGTGACTGCTCTTGAGGACGTCTGGGCAGAGAACTTACCCCGTCCTTCTGGGTCCTTGCACCAGCACTGTACTGGCCAGGCCTCCTTCTTACTTTGACTCTTGTGCTCAGCCCTGCGGAATTACAGGGGGGTACCCACTTGCCTGTTTACCATCTCCTGCCCCACCGAGCCTATAGACACCGCCCTTCCTCCTCCCTTGGCGGTTTCCTGGAGAGGAGTGCTCTCTTTTCTTACAGGTATCGGGAGCTGACGGAGATGTCCGACCCCAACGCCCTTCCCCCGCAGTGCACACCCAACATCGACGGCCCCAACGCCAAGTCCGTGCAGCGGGAGCAGTCTCTACACTCTTTCCACACCCTTTTCTGCCGCCGCTGCTTCAAATACGACTGCTTCCTCCACCGTGAGTGTGGCTACCCTGTGTGCAGTCCTCCCTCCTCCCGTCCCTCCTCCCACCCCGCCCCGACTCCTTCCCTCGGTCCTGCTTCCTTGTGTGTGTGGCGTTCTCAGCCCCAGCTGGGGTGAGGGCTTTGCAGAGGGCCAGCTCTGTCTTTATTTGTTCCCTGACAGTGTGATGTGACAGGTACAACCTAATTAAGCACCATGATTGTCCCTTGGGGCCTTCTGGCTTTGGAAGGATGGTGTTGCTATCAGAACTAAATTTTGTGTACCTTGCCGATCACCTTTCATGTGAAGTCGGCACCTGCCCACGCTCCTAACTCAAGTTTCCTGCTTCCTCCTGTCAAATGGCGAGAGCCCAGGAAACAGGGCAGCCTTTTGTTTTCCAGCTTTCCATGCCACTCCTAATGTATATAAACGCAAGAACAAAGAAATCAAGATTGAACCAGAACCATGTGGCACAGACTGCTTCCTTTTGCTGGTAGGTTCTTAAGCTGTTCTGGCATTGTTAACTTGTTTCAAGTCAAGCAGGAAATGGTCCTTGAGCTTTCTGTCTGGGAACACAAGCTAAGGGAGTCAGTCCACGGCACTGCAGGAATCCTTTATTTATTTATTTATTTTGGTTTTTGGAGACAGAGTTTCTCTGTGTAACAGTCCTAGCTGTCTTGGAACTAGCTCTGTAGACCAGGCTGGCCTCTAACTCACGGAGATCCGCCTGCCTCTGCCTCCCAAGTGTGCCACCACCGCCCGGCTCTCTGCAGGAGTCTTAATGAGCTCCCCAGATGTGATAGGCCATTGTAGTCTTCCTGTAAGGGTAATTGAGAAAGGTTGGGTGAACATTAATAAAGGACTTTCTGCTCTAAATATCACCTACTGAGAGTCTGAGACTATTGTTACATTTGGAACAGAGAGGGCTGTACATGTGTGTCAGGGCTAGGGTACTAGGCCTAACCCCCAGCACCACCAAAGGGAAAAAAAAAATGGAGTAAAGTGTGCGTGCATGCGTCCTATATATAAATGCTATCTTTTCTCATGTCTCTGTAAATACATCCAGCCACAGGAAGAGGAGCACAGGAAGGGACTGGTTCTTGTGTCCAGTCTCATGACCCTCACTGATGGACAGGTCTTTTGTGGCTGCATAAATCATCCTGTGGATCTAAGGGGCCCAGATCAGTTACAGCATGGACCCACATCTGCTACTCGTCACCCAAAAGCCAATGCTTAGAACACAAGACAAAGTTGGTGGGAAGCAGATCAGTTTTACTCAGCCACTGACTGGCGTCCTGAGGCTGTGGGGGAGGTAACTTAAGACCCCATTTCCAGGTGGTAGTGGTGCATTTCTTTAATCCCTGTACTCGGGAGGCAGGGGCAGGCAGATCTCTGAGTTCCAGGACAGCCGGGGCTACACAGAGAAACACTGTCTCAGGAAAAACCTTATTTAAAAAAAAAAAATCTAAGGGACACAAAGGGCTTACAGGGAGGGAAAGAAGAATGGGCAGGAAGGCCGTTTGCTGACTAGGAACTTTGTCATTCAGGGAGTATCCTCCTTTGTTCTCGGACAGGCACATCTCAGTGCTCCCCAACCTGTGATTATCCATATAGTTAGTCACATGGGGTATTATGACTTCTAGCCTTTGGAGTAATCCAGTTTCCGTGAGGAGATGCACAGTGCTAAACAGTAATGGCAGATATTCTGGATTCTGTAAGTGCAGAGAAAGATTATTTAGCAGGTAACGTCTTATCTTTAGGATTTAGAATGTTGGGCAGAGGAGGGTGACGTAACTGCAGATGCAAAGGAAAGGGGAAGGAAAAGTCACTCCCAGGGACTGCTGAAAGGGACTGCCGTTCACTTCCTTACTACCGTCCTTCATTCATTCCGGCTGCTGAGTGAAAAGATGGAGGACTGGGGAGCAGAAGGGGAGGGGTGCAGTACTTTGCTGAAGGGGTAGCCAAGACGTCATTGGAGTGTGTGTAATCCAATGCTCTCATGGTTCTTATTAGGAGTGTTAGTTCTGATTTTAAAATTACTTCAAGGATAAGTCTGATTCCAGATAGCATCTCAGAAATAGACATAAAAGCCACATTTTTTTTCTTTTAGAACCCACTAAGTCCAAGCAGCCAGCATTCTGAGAAGAAAGAGATGGGGTTACTGCCTGAGGGCCCCCCATCCAAACCCTCAGAAGCACAAAGGGTGGAAATCAGGAACCAGGAGGCAGGGATGGAGGGAGGGAGGGCTGTGTGTGCTGATGAGATCTTGGTCATCTGGGCCGTGGGTTCTCTTCGCACTGACTGGCGTGTCTCAGTGGGTCGTGGGCTTCTGAGGCTAGTTTCTGTAGTTCTGTACGCAGACACGTTTCAGTCGTTTGAGTGTGGGGTGAGGCATGCATAGCGCATGTGTGGAGGTCAGAGGAAAGCTTTGAGGAGTTGGTGCTCTCCTACTGTGTGAGTCCTAGGGGTGGCACTCGGGTCAGCAGGCTCGTGCAGCAGTTATGTGGGCCCACTGAGCTCCTGCCCAGACACACTGCTCTTAACCCTCAGCAGTCCACGTGATTCGAGAGAAGTGATGTACAAAACAGAACAGCAATAAGAACTTTTATACATACTGGTGTAATCTGAAGATCACCAGATAGTCTTAGGTTCTGTAAATCTGCAGTGAGATTATCAATTGCTTGAGGTGACCGTGGAGAGGGGGTGGGGTAGAGTACTTGTCAGAGCAGCTCCCAGAGGAGGGTCACTATTCAGCTCTCCACATAATAGGCTGTGCCCAGGCAAAGGATGTAGTTAGTACCTTGATACAGTGTCTGTCCTCGATAAAACAACAGTGGAAAGTCAGGTGCCTTTGGGAACATCTTTAGCAGGGTAACAGAAGGGACGTGGCAGAAAACGTTTCTTGTTGCTCACCTGGAGTGGGCTGTATGGTTATAGCAAAAAAGAAAGGATAAGTCAGCTTCCTCCGACTCCTGCATTAAGTCGGTCGGTCCTGTGCGTGAAGCAGCCCCATGCTGCGCCCTACCATGATTATCTGTTAACCCTCATGACCTCGCCCCAGGTAGAAGAACTTAGGGGTTATAAAAGTCAGATACTCTGCATAGAGTGTGTTAATAAGTCAGTGTTTATAGCATTTTTGAGGTTCAGACCCTGATGAAAATCCATAGCCCAGGCTTTTTTAATTACTCCAGGCGTTTCCCCCAATGTAATGTCAACATTTTAGCACGTACGTAACTCGAAAGGACATCATCCTTCTCAGAGTCACACTCGGAAACCCCGTGCATGTCTGTTTAGTTTCAGATAGCCAGATGTGCAAATTCAGATGTGCTGGGCTCTCTTCCCCCAGCCTTTGCTTTTCCTTACAGACAGTGCCTTTAATTATAACAAGATGTCTGTCCCCGCCAAAGCAAGGCTTCAGAAGGTTAACCGAGAATTCAGTTGTTCTGTCCATTGAAAGCTTCAGTAGAAGGCACAGGGAGGAGACAAACCAGTGCTTGTCAGTTTTCCTTTAACTTTTTAACAGTGCTGAGACTTGAACTTAGATCCTTGTGAGTGCTAGGCCAGTGCTCTGAGCTGTTCCCAGCTCATTCTCACTTTGTATTAAGAACTTTTTGTTTTCATACTAGTTTCAAATATGGCTGAAGCTGGCCTGAACTCAAGAGCCTGCTTCAGCCCCCCAAATGCTGGGGTTGCAGGCCTGCACCACCACCACACCTCCACCTTTTTGGGGTGTGGGGGGTATGAGGGGAAGCTGGTTTTCTTAGGCAGAATTTCATGTCACTCAGACTCACTATGTAGCTGGGGCTAGCCTTGAAAGTCCTGACTCTCTGCCTCTGCTTCCATGTGCTGGGGTCACCACAACATCAGCTTTGCACCCAGCTCTGAAATAACATTTTTTAAAATGTACAAAGAAATCAAAAGAGGCCTTCCTGGATTTGAAATATTTTTCTGTCTTTACCTAAATATGTGTGGGGAGTTTGGGGATTAAATCCACGGCAGCATACTTGCTACTTACGTCTCTTGCTGTGAGCCACATCCCTAGCCTCTGTTTAGATTTCAAGCTCTATCATCCCATCAGAAGCCATATTTGGCTATTAGATATTTTACTATTTTTGCCTCAGATAATTTCATCTTTTTGTGTTTGTTTTGAGACAAGGTCTCACTATGTTTCCCTTGCTGTCTGGGAACTCATTCTGCAAACTCTCCTGACCTCAAACTTGCAGGAATCTGCCTGCCTCCGCCCCCCAAGTGCTGGTGTCCAGCCCTCGTTAACTTCTCTTTGGAAGTTCAGTCTTGTGAGATGATCCACATTCTGAACTCCTCAGTTCTTTCCTCAGAGCGTCACCTGCCTTACTCTTTGATTCCAGGGTTCTCAGAAGTGACCTCTGCAGGCTTGGTTTATGATAAGCAGTACTTTGGGCTAATTTTTTATAGGGTTCAGCTGTCGCTTGGTGGTAGAGCACTTGTCTACATGTACAAAGCCTTGGTTTCCCAGCACTGGAAAAAGGAAGAAAAGGACAGAATATAAGCAACCAATGCTGTGTATTTCTCGTAGTGGGGAGGTGTGTGCTATCAACACAGTATATTTATTCTTCAGAAACAGGTAGAAGTCTGTAGGAACCAGTTGTGACCAAGCTGAGTTAGTTCATGCATTCCTCAAAGTCTCACATGTAGATTCAGGGAGAAGCTTCTGAATTCAATCGTGATTATGTTCTGATCCAGAGACTGCACATGGATGACTGAAACACACATGGATGACTGCAACACACATGGATGACTGCAACACACATGGATGACCGAAACAGGCTCTATGGTCATATGTCAGGGCAGAGACCTAGGGGAAGAAGCCCTGATGCCTGGGTCTGCTCTGCAACATGAGCTGCATTTTCTAAAGCTGCCTTCGTCCCCTCTGACCCTCATTTCATCTGCAGGAGATGTTCTCAAATTCCAGATAGTTAGCACAAGATGCATTTCATGTATTACTCAAAGCTGGCCATGTGTAGATTACGTCTTTTAAGACTAGATGGCATCTCTTTTGTCAAGAGGGTGTTGTTTCGTCCATGTTTTGCAGTTGTTTAGCCACGGTCATAATATGGTCGCACTTACACAGCACAGATAAAAACCAAAGTATCATTATAGATGAAGCTTTGTGATGGTGGCATCAGCCCAGAGACCCTGTGTCCATCCCTGTTTCCTACTGTAATGTGTTCACCACAGGAAGGAGCAAAGGAGTATGCCATGCTCCATAACCCTCGATCCAAGTGCTCTGGGCGCCGCCGGCGAAGGCACCACGTGGTCAGTGCGTCCTGCTCTACCACATCGGGCTCTGCTGTGGCTGAAACTAAAGAAGGAGACAGCGACAGGGACACAGGCAATGACTGGGCCTCCAGTTCTTCAGGTGAGCAGAGGACCAGGCTCAGTGCCCAGCTCTTTATAGATATAACCTAGAAACTGTTCATTCTGGCCGGGCGGTGGTGGCGCGCGCCTTTAATCCCAGCACTCGGGAGGCAGAGCCAGGCGGATCTCTTTGAGTTCGAGGCCAGCCTGGTCTACAGAGCGAGATCCAGGACAGCCAAGGCTACACAGAGAAACCCTGTCTTGGAAAACCAAAACAGAAAACAAAACAAAACCAAAAAAACTATTAATTTCTTTTCTACCAGTTTACCTGGAAGCAATGAAAGTGAGACAGACAGACAGACAGACACACACACACACACACAGATCTAGCTATGTGGGCCAAGCTAGCCTCAATCGTGTTATGATCCTGCCCACTGCCTGGATTTACAGGAGTGTCCCGTGGAATGGAACAGCTAATGTTTCCATTCCTAACTCGTCTCCTTTTCAAATCAGAATGACGGACTTCTGACACAGGGACTACCGACAGCTGCATTCCACATGTTTCTGTTTTTCTCCCTTGCCCAGAGGCTAACTCTCGCTGTCAGACCCCCACGAAGCAGAAAGCCAGTCCAGCCCCACCTCAGCTCTGTGTCGTGGAAGCCCCCTCAGAGCCCGTGGAGTGGACTGGAGCTGAAGAATCTCTTTTCCGAGTCTTCCATGGCACCTACTTCAACAACTTCTGCTCCATAGCCAGGCTTCTGGGGACAAAGACATGCAAGCAGGTACTTCCTCAGAGCAGCTGGATGAATGTGGGCCCCGCTCTCCTCATTGCTCATCTCCACTACCGTCTCAGCAGGGTGTGTCCAGACAGAAGCTGTGGGTTCAGTGTCCTGTAAACCTCTCCTAGATCGTGGGGAGACCTTGATCACAAGCCGTCCGCTCTCTTCCTTGTTCTGTATCTAGTGTGTGTGCTTGTGTGCAAGACAGAAAGAGAGAGAGACTATGTGTGTGTGTGCAATTTTTTTGAGACAGGTTTAACTGGCCTAGAGCTCACTATGTAGAGTAGGCTGGCCTCGAACTCACAGAGATCCACTGCCTCTGCCTCCAGTGCTGGGGTTAAAGGTGTGCGCCACCACACCCAGCCCTTCTTCACATACTTTATTCCAGGTTTCCTATCACTAGGTTTTCTAATTGCCACCCCCAATACCTGAGCGCAGACCTCAGCCTTTTCGCTCTTACCATCCCTGGAAATGCAGTTTGACAGCAGCCCCTGATGCTCCAGAGGCAAGAAAAGACTGCAGACCAATAAGATGGCTCTGCAGGTAACGGCGCATGATGACCCAAGTTCAATCCCCAGGACCCACCCATTAGGAGAGAACCAACTATTCATAGTCCCCCAGCCTTCACACTTACACTGCAGTCCTACATGCATGTACCATGAATAAATGAAGATGAAATTAAATTCTTCAAGAAAAAAGATGACAGGAAGAAAAACACAGACCGGAAGTGAGAGTCGGGTATCTGAGCCAGTCTGTCCAGCAAGAAGGGGCCCAGTGCCAGATCCCCGATCACATGGCTCCCTGACTCCTGCAGGTCTCTGTAGTCTTTTGCAAGGAGCACACTCAAGGATTGCTAGGCCTGGTATTTCAGAAGGGCTTGAGAACCTGCTTCTGCTCCTTCGTGTGACTGGTGGAGAGAACTGTGAGCAGAAGGGATTGGACTTCCATTTTGGAACCCTTATCTGTTTCCTTGCTACACGGATTCTTTTTTAATTTTATTATTATTATTATTAGTGTGTGTGTGTGTGTGTGTGTGTGTGTGTGTGTGTGTGTGTGTGTGTGATGTATAGTGTGAAGTGTGCATGTGCTGTAGCAGTTCTGTGGAGAGCAGAGAACAACTTTTGGGAGTTGGTACTTTCCTTAAACAATAGGATCTGTGGACCAATCTCAGGTCATCAGGGTTGCCTGGCAATTGCTTTTCCTGCTGAGCCATCTTGCCACCTCACAGTCTGTAAAATGATGTTTAGTTTTTTTTTTTTTTTAAGGCATCTTTTCCTGGTACTGTGTATAGTTTTCACAGACTATCACAAGGTTCCATAGTCTAAGATGGAGTAAATAGGGAAGAGAGGGACAGGAGACTCAGAAGAAATGCTGTAAAGGAAGAAGCGTGTGGAAGAGAAGAGGAGCCAGCCTTCCTGAAGTGCTGCCCTGACGGACAGCCAGCAGAGGGAGCTGGTGCTTAGCCTAGTGACAGCCTTCCCATCAGGCCTCACTCAGCACCTGCCATGCCCTTCCTAACAGAGGCAGAGCTACTTGAGCAGTTCATTGTGCTTGCAGGATGGTCGATGAAAGCCAGTGACGATGGACAGCAGTGCTGTGTTTAGTAACTCTGCTCCCTGAGTCTAAGTAAACCTCAGAGCCGGTGACCCCTACCCCAGCCACACCTGTTTCTCTCGGACTAAAAAGAAGCCCAGTTAGCTGTTTGCAGTCCCAGACCCGTAACGAGCCCAGCACCTGCCCGGTCACTTGCCTGGTCACCTGGCCCCAGAGGTGTGACAGGTCCTGTGGGTTTCTCTTGCAGGTCTTCCAGTTTGCTGTCAAGGAGTCCCTCATCCTGAAGCTGCCGACAGATGAGCTCATGAACCCTTCCCAGAAGAAGAAAAGAAAACACAGGCAAGGGCAACAGGAACCCTTACAGCCCGGTCGTCTGTGCTCTGACCTCTCCGTATCACCCCTGCCTCTCTCTTGGCCACGCACTGCACTGGGCAGCGGCAGCCTATCTGATTGGGACACTTAGATGAGAGCCAGTGTCCTCAGACCCCCTGAGAATCGGCGACTAGGGCAGCTCTTCGCTTTTGTCCACACTGAGGACTTTTGAGCTGGCTGGCTGGTTTTTCTTTTGCGTTTCTAGCCAGTAGGACATGGCTGGCTTGTAGCTCTGTGCTAAGATTGCTTCCCCTTCTTGGGTGGGGACCATCTTCTCCACTTGTCAACTCTGAGGAGTTTGTTCCTTTTCTTTATCTGTGTATTTATATGTGTTGTTTTTCAGAGTTATAAAACATGGTTTACTGTTTGGAAGTTGAAGAAAGTCAATAGCTGGGCATGGTTAATCCCAGTGCTCGAGAGGCAGAGGCAGATGGGCCTCTGTGAGTTCAAAGCCAGCCTGGTCTACATAGTGTCAGGCTAGCCAGGGCTACAGGGTGAGACCCTGTCTGGAAAATAAAATCACTCTGATAGCGGGTTTTCCTGGTGTGTGTTACCAACCAAAGAAAGGAGGTAGATCTGGCTCTAGCTGCAGAGGAAGTCCTGCCGCTCTTGAAAGCTTTTCCCACCTGGTGGCTTAGAGCTCTGCCTGGCAAAGGGGCGAAGGCAGGAAGAGGAAGAAGGAGCAGTGTGATAAGAGACAAGTTCGTGAGCTTTGCTTCCTGAGACAGGCTCTCGATCTGCGTCCCAGGTCGATGCCTCCTGTTACGGAACTCTGGGAGGTACCTCGCAGTTGTCAAACTATCCGTCAGAGCAGGGCACGCTGTCGTTTGTCTGCATCTGCAGAGGACCGTGACACAGACCTGCCCCATCTCTCTTTGTCTCCTAGGTTGTGGGCCGCACACTGCAGGAAAATTCAGCTGAAGAAAGGTGAGTTCAGTTGAAGAAAGGTGGAGAATAGATCAGAGTAGAGTATGTGCTTAGCATGTTCAGGGTCATGGGCTCCATCCTAGGCACCATTCACACACACACACACACACACACACACACACCTCACTCACTCACAGTTCAGACCGAGGCCTCACCCTGCGGTTATCACCCTGCCACACCTAGAGCTGTCTTGTTGACCCTGGCTGCTTCTGCAGATTGCAGATTTCTTTGCAGCGTCTTAAGGGCTGAGTCAGTGGCTACAGCTGAGATGCCCTCTCAGGAGATAACTCAAGGCCTTGCGGTCTCTGAGTTTTCTAGTGTGCTGTATGCCAGCACCAGACTTCTTTTCATGTTTAGAGTAGCTGCCTTGTTATCTCAGGCCATCTCACACCCTACCCACAAAGCAGATACCTCACGTGTTTGTGCTCAGGGGTCAGCCGCTTTATCAGGTGTTAAGTGCGTCCAAGGTAATGGTGGGAACACCCTGCTTTGACTGAAGCACTGGAACCTTTGGAGGGGAGGGCATCGGGGAGCCTGGTCACAGTGGTGTCCTGCTGTATTCTCTTCTAGATAACTCTTCTACACAGGTGTATAACTACCAACCCTGTGACCACCCGGACCGTCCCTGTGACAGCACCTGCCCCTGCATCATGACCCAGAATTTCTGTGAGAAGTTCTGCCAGTGCAGCCCAGACTGTAAGAGCACCCTGCTTTCACCGTCGTCTACTAGAGTGGGTGGCCTTGGAGTGTCCAGGCTCCCTCCTGCCCATAGCTGCCTGTAGACCCATGATTTCCCTTTGCTAGGCTTCAGGCATCCTACGGGGCAGGAAGGTGTGAACCGTCTGGAAAAGTTGGGGCTGGTTGGTTCTGTTTTTTAATTTTAAAGCGTTACTTTATTATTTTACGTATATGAGTGTTTTGCCTGCATGTATGTCTGCACTGTGGGCATGCGTGTCGTCCTGTCCAAGGAGGTGAGAAAAGGGAGTCAGACCGCCTGGAACCGGAGTCACAGACAGTTGTGAGCCGTTATGTGGGTGCTGGGAATCGAACCCAGGTCCTCTGGGGGAACAGCCAGTTCCTGGTGCTGAGTCATCTCCGTAGCCCCTACTCTACTCTATAACAGCGCCCCAATTCCTGGTCTCACCGAGCCTCTCCTCCTCCTTCCCCCACCCACTTTCTGTATTTTCAGTTTTCCTTTCTCCACCGCTTAGGTAGCTGAGATTACAGACAGGTGTGTGCCGCCTTCCCCAGCTGGGAAAGTCATGTGGGGATTCCAGAAGCAGGAACTGGACACAGTGTTTCTCCCATCTTCTCCTTCCAGGGAGAACTGAGAAACAGGAGCTTTTCCTAAGGTGCATGCACAGTCTCCTCTTTAGGATGCTGTTTTTAAAAAGTGTTAGGGCTGGAGAGGTGGCTCAGTGGTTAAAAGCTCTTCCAGAGGACCTGAGTTTGGTTCCCAGCACCCACGTCAGGCCCCTCACCACCGCCTGTGAGTTCGGCTCCAGGAGATCTGACTCCTTCTGTTCTCGGGCATCTGCACACACTTGACATACACACAAATAAAAATAAAAGTGGAAAAAAGGTTATATGGGTTGAGTGTGGTAGTGTGTAACTAACTAGGTCTGGAACTCTACTGTAGGAGTCTGAGGCAGGAGTATCAGAGTTCAAGGTCAACCTATGCTACTAATGAAACCATTTTTCAACAACCCCACCACCTCCAGATTTGTTTAGCTAGATACAGTGGTACATACCTAGAACCCTAGCATTGGGAGAAAGGCAGGTGACTGACTTGAACCCAGACAAAACCTTGCCTCCCTCACGAGAGAGAAGTGGAGAAGAAGGGAAGGGAGAGGAGGCAGAGAGAAAAAAGGGAAAGAGAAAGCGGCCGGTGCCGTGATTCAGCAGGTCAGGCAGAGCGAACTTGCCAGGAAGCCTGGGTTAGACCCCTGGAGCCAGGGATGGGAGGAGAGAGCTGCTTCCTGTTGTCTGTCTCTCACCTCCCTCCATACCTGAGTGGCAGGATGCGCCTACACCTGTGTGTGCACCCACCAAATAAACAGAATTTAGAGAAAGTTTGAAGAACAGAGAAAAAATACATACAGAGAGTCCTTTTGGGATTTTGAGAGTTCTTGTATAACCCAGGCCTGACCTTGAAGTCCTGATCCTCCTGCCCGTCCTTCCCAGCTGCTGGGATTACAGGTGTGTGCCACCACTCTGGACCCATGGAAAATTCTTTGTTTACTAACTGAAGACTGATTGGTTGTGGTTCTAGGGATTGAATCAATGACTGTGTACTTGCGAGGCAAGCACTCTGTCTACACTCACCCCAGCTAGAGTTCTTTAGAACACATTGTTTTAGTATGTATTCATTGAGCAGGGGGTAAAGAGCCTTCATTTCCATATTAGCTGGAGTTTATTTTGTTGTTGTTTTGTATTTTGCTTTCTTTTTTCTTTTTCTTTTTTTTTTCTTTCTTTTTTTTTTTTTTTTTTGAGCTGAGGACTGAACCCAGGGCCTTGCCTAGGCAAGCGCTCTACCACTGAGCTAAATCCCCAACCCAGTATTTTGCTTTCTTTTGAGACAGGGTTTCACTGTGCAGTCCTGGCTGGCCTCAAATTCACAGAGATCAGCCTGCCTCTGCCTCCTGAGTGCTGGGATTAAGGGTGTGCACCACCATACTTGGCTGAGGAGTTTGACTATCTCGTAGGAGGAGCTAGGATGGGTAAAAGTGCATACTGTTCGTGTAGAATACCCTAGTTTTGCTCCCAGCACCCACATCAGGCAGCTTACAAGGAAATACAGCTTTAGCTCCAAGGGATCCGATGCCACCTTCTGGCCTCCAAGGGCTCTTGCACTCAGGTGCACATATTCACCCACAGATACACATATAATTAAAATTAAAAGTAAGTATGTAGGGGGCTGGAGAGATGGTTCAGCAGTTAAAAGCAGAAAACCTAGATTCTGTTCCTAGCACTCTCCCAACTACCTGTAACTATAGCTCAGGGCGATCTAACGCCACCTTGTGTCCTCTGTGGATACTGCATGCATGTGTTGCACATAAATAAGCAAGCATACACATATACTCATAAAATATAAATAAATCTTTTAAAAGTAAGTATTTATATATATGTGTACGTACACACACACACACATATGGATGTATGTTTCTACATATATATCTGGTAAGAGACAGGAGTCTGGAGGTCAGCAGAAAATCAGTTCTCACTTCTTTTTTTTTTTTGGTTTTTCAAGACAGGGTTTCTCTGTGTAGCTTTGCACCTCTCTTGGATCTCACTCTGTAGCCCAGGCTGGCCTCGAACTCACAGAGATCCGCCTGGCTCTGCCTCCCGAGTTCTCACTTCTTATCCCACCTCACTTTTCCTGCTTCAGGCCATGTAGTTGACGGCAGCCTCTGGGCTTGCAGAAGGCTGTGCCAGGCGGGCAGATGCGCTGTGACTGTCACCTAAGAAGGAACAGATAATGATCTTAGCCACAGTAGATAAGTGCTAGTGTCGGGGAGGGCTATGGGTGGAGGATGGTACAGAACGGATGCATTCAGTTCTCAAAATGATACTTGTTTTGATGAGGATTTACTGTGAAAAGCACTGATTTCATTTTCCATGGGGTTCTCTCCACCTCGCTTCCAGATTCTGTCAACAAGGCTGAGAGGGGGCCCTGTTGGGTCTCACCTGCTTTTCTGTCTGTTGGACTTGAATGTTGGGAAGTAGTTCATAGTATGTGCGTCTGTGTAAGGGCGCACATGCGTGTGTGTGCCTGTGTGTATGTGTGTGTAGTCAGAGGTCAGCCTTGGGTGCCTTTTCTCAGGAGCCACTTACCTTGTGTTCTTAGATTCGATCTTTCACTGGGATTAAGAGCTTGCTTATTACGGTAAGGCTATCTGATGAGTGAGCTCCAGGTATCCATCTGTCTCTGCCTTCCCAGCTCTGGGGTTAGAGCACGTAGGTGCTGCCATGCCTGGCTTTTGTATGTGGGTTCTCCGGATCAGATCCAATTTCTCATATTTACATGGCAAGAACTTTACCAACTGAGCCGTCTCCTGATCCCTGAAGGAGGCACTTCATTGTCTAAGGGGGAAAGGCCAGGTGTTCAGGGGAAGGACCCTTCTGTCTCTTCTGCGAAGGGTTCTTGAACCTGCCCCATTGATTGCTCCGCTGTCCCTGAGTCTGACCTGCGTCAGTGCGGGCCTGCTTCCTAACCATCCCCATCTCCCCACTCAGGCCAGAACCGTTTTCCCGGGTGTCGCTGTAAGACCCAGTGCAATACCAAGCAGTGCCCTTGCTATCTGGCAGTACGCGAGTGTGACCCTGACTTGTGCCTCACCTGTGGGGCCTCAGAGCACTGGGACAGCAAGGTGGTGTCTTGCAAAAACTGCAGCATCCAGCGTGGCCTCAAAAAGGTGAGGTCTTTTCTTGGGTCTAGATCACAGTGGGAAAGAGGAAATGGTCCCAGGTGGCCTTGTTCCTTTGGCTCCTCGGAGAGTTTGCGTGTGAAAGTGCTTGACACATTTTGTCAGTGGTCAGAGTAATCAAATTTTCAGTCCTGCCAAAAGGAGCAGAGGGGTATGCACCGTGGATGCTAACAATGCTGTTCTCCTCTGGTGTTGGAGTTTCAGACTCTGTGCAAGGGAGGCAAGCGCTTTACCGCTGGACCCCAGTGGTGCCCTTCTACCTCCTACATACAGTGCATGCCCCGACTCAGCCTGGGAGGTCCCCAAGGAAGAGGAAGAAAGTGTCCTGTTTCCCTCACCACTTCCAGTCCTTGCCCAGGTCCCCCAGCCTCCCACCCCCAAGAGCAGAATGGTTTGGACCCTTCTCTGTCTTCAGGTTCCCCTGACAGTTGTTAGTTGTTTCCACCTGCTCCCATCACACGTGTGCACACGCAGCTCACACCCACTCACACCCTCCCTGTCACTAAGGCTTGCCTCCCTCTCCCCCAGCACCTGCTGCTGGCCCCTTCCGATGTGGCCGGATGGGGCACCTTCATCAAGGAGTCTGTGCAGAAGAATGAGTTCATTTCTGAATATTGTGGTGAGGTGAGTGCTCTAGCTTCAGCCCACATTCTCACTGGGAAGGTACCAACGAGAAGCTCTCTGATTTTCTGTGGGTTAGGCTTCTGTAAGTTAATCTCTAAATAACTCAGCCCAGTTTTCATGTGGCCTCTCAGGGGATCCCACAGAACTGTTTGCAGTCCGGAAACAGACCACTGTTTGTCAAGCATTGGTGTCTGGCTCTCCCCAGCCTTCACCCTGGTCAGCCTGGGTGGAGATGGGACTAGTGTAGCCCGAGCTTGCCGTCCTACACTGCCTCTCCCAGCTCAGGTGTACCTTGAGCAGGCAGCCTGACATCCTCTTGTTCCTTGTCTACTCCTCCAGCTCATCTCTCAGGATGAGGCTGATCGGCGAGGGAAGGTCTATGATAAATATATGTCCAGCTTCCTCTTCAACCTCAACAATGGTATGGCATGGCCTCCCTTTTATACCAAGGTGATCATGTGCAAGTCTTGACACTAAGCAGCCTCTGCCGGAATCCAGGCTCAAATCTTTCCAACAGATACTTCAAGCAAAGTGCTGTGGTTGAACTTGGGAGCCCCACAGGCTCTGGTTCATTTCTGAGTTGTGTTTGGAATGGGAACACTGGGCACTTCCACTTGAGAAGTTGCCCTACCCAGCAGGTGGGAGGAGATCTAAAATGCCGAGGGAGGACCAAAGGGGATGCGCCCCGCGTGAGGAGGCAGGCCGTCCGCTCCTGTGACAGTCTGGGCTTCACGGTCCCAGTGGACTGAAGTGTTTCCGTTGCCACTGAACTGGTTTTACTAGAGCTAAAGAAGTGTGGAACTGAAGCAGCGGGGCACGTGGTTCATCTCTGTCATCCCAGCACGTGAGGCTGAGACAAGAGAAATACCACGAATTGGAGGCCAGCCTGAGCTGCACGTGGAGATCCTGTCTCCAGCAAACAAACAAAAAGGGGTACAGTGGCACACACCCCCACAACAGTAGCAGGCTGAAGCATGAGGATTATGCCATCTGTTCTAGGCCATTCTGGGCCACAGAGCTAGACCTTGTCCGTCCGTCTGTCCCTCCCCCGCCCCCTCAAAAAAGTGTAGCGTTTCCTGGGACACTCATGGTTTTCTTTGATTTATGTCATGTAGATTTTGTAGTGGATGCTACCCGGAAAGGAAACAAAATTCGCTTTGCAAACCATTCAGTGAACCCCAACTGTTATGCCAAAGGTGAGTGAGTCTTCAGTAGCCTAGGAAGTGGGGTGGGCTAAATACCTCATGCACCATGATTTTTATCCATCATTCAGCTTTCTTTAACTTTTGTTTTTTGTTGTTGGTTTGTTTTGTTTGAGACAGGGTGTCTCTGTGTAGCCCTGGCTGTCCTAGAACTAGCTCTGTAGACCAGGCTGGTCTCAAACTCAGAGATCCGCCTACCTCTCCCTTCTGAGCGCTGGGACTAAAGGCATGCACCACTGCCGCCCAGCTCATCTTCAGGTTTTTCAGGGATACTCATGATTAATACCTGACTTCATTCTAGGCCTCTCCCTTTCATGCGTGGCTTTTTTCACTGACTACATTAAAAGTGCTTTCCCACAATCGTGATTTAAAGGTCGCTCTTTCCCCCAACATCACTGGTTACAGTAGCAGAGTCAGAAGCAGAGGGGCAAATGCCGTCACGATTACTCTTCTTCCACTTGATTCTACTGGGGATTTGGAGAGTCAGCCCCGAGTCCCCCCAGGCGCAGGCCTGCAGTTAGAGTGACTAGGAAGACAGCCCGTCTTGTCCTTCCTCTTTGCAGTGGTCATGGTGAATGGAGATCACCGCATTGGGATCTTTGCCAAGAGAGCAATTCAGGCTGGCGAAGAGCTCTTCTTTGATTATCGGTGAGGCGGTCGGGAATGAGGCAGGAGTGACTGGTAGAATCGCTTTGGGCCTTACAGCAGCTACCGTGGGTGGAGGAAGAGGGTCTGGTTGCCATTGTTTGCCTCAGAGCTAGGATCATTCCAAATGGCGGCTAGGAATCGGGAGGAAGTGAGACAGGAGGGGACCCCACCTTCTCAAGCACAGAGTAACCCAGCTCCTCCTCCTTGCTCTGGGATAGGTACAGCCAAGCTGATGCCCTCAAGTATGTGGGCATCGAGAGGGAGACGGACGGCTTCTAGCCCTCTGGGCCCGGGACAGTGCTGCTGTGGCAGCCCTGTCTTGGCTTCAGGCACACACCACTGCTGCTCCAGCTCCTGCCATGTCTTCCATGCTGAGAACCCCCACCCACTCCTGTGTGACTAGGCCTCCGCTGGATCCCAAGGAGACACCCTGCCTCAGTGAGAAGGGAAACAGGCACGCCGGAAACCTGGTCTCCCAGGAGAGTTCAGATGTGAGAAGCCGCACCTCCAGATCAGAGGGGTGGCCATGGGCTGGGGTGGATATCGATGCTTGATTTCTCCTCAGCTCCCGCACTGTGGGCCTCAGGAATCAACCCGCACTGCCCTTTCGGCTTTCCCGGTCAAGTCCTTGTATCACTGCTGTCGGGCATTGCTTAGTGAAACCAGGTCCCTGGGGCCCACAGGTGCTCAGGGTTAGAGGTGAGCCTGACAGGCATTACAGACAACTCAGAGGGAATTGTGTCTCTGTGCCATCACAGCAGAAATTTAAGGTTGCAGGAGGGAAAGCTAAGGGGCACCCTTCCTTCTGTGGACAGAGGGGGAGCCAGCCAGAGCCAGGGCCCAGGAGGCTTGGAAAGGCCTGTCCTATAGACTACGGGGTAACAGGGCGTTTTCAGACTCGGAGCAGCAGGCACCAGTGACCCAGCGCCTTCCAAAGTCCTGGCTCGGCGGCAGCAGGTCTAGGCTGCTGAGCATGGGCTGTGCCTGGCTGGGAGTGAGTACTCTGGGTCACTAAGCTGCGGTTGTCCTCAGGCCTTCCATTCCTCAGAGCTAGGTCCACGGAGCAGCTTTGCTTCTTTATTCAGGGTAGCTGGGTCTAGCCTAGACTAGAGAGGGGGAGGTTGCTGTGTGGTTACCCCATTTGGTCTGTCCTACCTGCTGTTGGTAGTGTTCCAGGTGAGGGTACCATTGCACATTTAGCAGGGTGTCACAGTGCAGGGCAGACTGGCAGGCAGACTACCATTCTCTCTGGGATTCACGCAGAACAAAGCACTTTAACTTTCTTTTAGAAGGTCTATAGATTGGAATGGAGTTTGAGCCAAGGTCTCTGGGGTTCCTGCCCAAATCCCACTTCTGATGGGGGAAGAGAGTGGAAGATTTCTCCAATTCTGTCTCACTTCCTGAGAGGCAGGAGGAGCTGGCTTGATACAAGAATAGAAACTAGTCAGCACAGCTGCCTCGGGTCTGGTGTGCTGAGATCAGGGGCACTGATGTGGGTAGAAAGGACCCGGGCAGGTACAGACTGACCTAGGGAGTGTTAGAAGGGGAACAGACAGGTGGCTCGCTCCCTGCAGAACCAGGGCCTCTCCCGTGGTTCTGCTGACCACTCCCTTCTCCCCACCAGTCAGTGCTTGTCCCCCAAGGAAGCCGGGCTCCCTTTGGCCGTACTGCCTCTTAGGGATTTGCATGGGACATGCATGCTTGTACACATACACTCCCTCACCATATTGGTAGGCACGTGTACCTCACACTCAGCACACACCCAGCAGCTCCTGACAATAGCTTCTCCCCACCCCTCAACTGGGCTAGCTCCCACCACACTTCTGAAATAGCCACCTGCCGGGGGTTGGTGTCTGTTGTGTGTATCAGGGATACCCTCAAACCTAACTAACTGTAGGCTCTGAACTGCCCATGAATCCTCTGGGAAGACCAGACAGGTGGACAGGGCCTGGCCGTGAGGAATGCTCTAAGACATGCTGGTTCTAGACTGACTTCAGCCTTCCCTCAGCAAGCATCACTGGCAGCCCCTCTGCAGCGTGCAGGCCACTAATACTCCTGCTCCTCCAGCTGCCAGTTCTCGGCCCCTGCTGTCCTCTGTTTTTAATGACGGGTCCCAACTCTCCTCCCCACTTCTACCCACCTCATGTGAGCGGATGGACACAGAGAGGTGGTGTGGACTGGGGAGACGGTGTACACGTGGCTTTGTTGCCAGTGAATTTCTTGCACTTTAGAGTCCTGTGGCTTGTGACCTCTTATCTAATAAAGTGTTAGAATCCATTTTGGCAACTTGTGTCCTGTGTGCTTGGGCTGGAAGGATCAGAGGTGGCGGCAGGCATGGGAACAGAATGGGCAGAAACTTCAGCTCTCTGCCCCCCACTGTCCTCTGAGGTCTGGGGGCGGGGAGAGCAACCGGGGTGAAGGCACTGGTGGGTGTATAGGTTTGGTTTGGGTTTTTGGTTTTTAGGGACAGGGTGTCTGTGTAGTCCTGGCTGTCCTGGAACTCACTCTGTAGACCAGCTGGCCTCGAACTCAGATCCTCCTGCCTCTGCCTCCTGAGTGCTAGGATTAGAGGCGTGCACCACCACCACCCAGCTTATATACATAAGTTTTGAGGACTAGAAATTTCTAAGTTCCCTTAAAAACATTTCATTTCTCATGAATAAAATAAGGATTTAGTGGGAAGCAAAAAAAACCAAACTAAACAAACCACACTGTTTATCCCTTGACCGTCCGCTATCACACTATCACACACAGACTGGGGCTCTGCCACTCTGCTTTATTGGACCTGCTCAGTTGAGGGCACAGCGGGCTCTGCCCTGCCTGAGAGTGGAGGCCCAGCAAGCTGGGTGAGTGGCTGGCAGGACGCCAGAGACGTCCAGCACGGAAGGAGCTCGGCACAGACTCGGCGGAGCCCGGGACAGCCCACTGAGTTCTTTTATATAGAAACCGATCATTTAAAAATCAGAATAATATATAGTTTCTCTAGAGAGAGACTTTGCAACAAAAAATATATATAAAGAATATGGCCTCCTGGGCAAACACAGCAGCGTCTCTGAGCAGAGGGAAGCGGGCGCCTCATGCATAGGAGGGGGCCAGGCCTGCAGACAGGCACCAAGGCGATTGCATATTCTGGGAAGGGTGGAAGCGGAGAGGGCTGCCTAGGCAGGGTGTCTGCATTATGTTTTCTACTCGCAGGCGTTTTATGGCTTTGGCTGAAGCACGTGAAGCGGACAGGTACTAAAGTGCTAAACTGAGGCCACTTGGTCTCTAAAAACAAAAAGGGGGTGGGGCGAGGTGGGGACAGTGACAAAGTCCTCCCTCCCTCACCCCCAGCCGAGAGGAAGCAGATGGAAGACAGCCGGTCGGCAGGGCAGGTGGGGAGGCTCGGGTGTGTTTTAGCAGCCTCCTCCCCCCATGCCCTGTGCAGTCCTGCAATCCCCCCACATCTGTCCCTGCTGATAATGTACACAGGAAGAGAGGCAATCCATCTCCCCTGCCCTCCGTCATTAATCCCTGCCAGCTGCTGGGAGGAGAAGGCTGGAAAGGCCTGTCTGAGCCCCGGGGCTTCTCCTGCGGGGCCGGCAAACAGCCAGGAGCCTGGGGGAAAGGGATGAGCAGGGCATTGGTTTAGGCAGTGAGGCTCGGCCACTCCCGTTGGTCCCATCTGTAGCTCTGCCCACCAAACTTGGCAAGAGGGGAATCCTCCTGGTGAACAGAGCCTGCTAAGAAGAGCCAAATGTCCCTGGCAGGATAGGGGAGAGGAAGGAATTGGGGGGGACTTGGAGGAGTTGGACTTGGTCCCTGAAGCCCTGATGACTCATTCAGACCTGGACTCCTCCAAGATCTGGGGGAGGTTCTGATCCCTGGCGCTTGGGCCAGAGGCTGGGGCTGGGGCCGGGGCCGGGGCTGGGGTCGGAACCTGGGTGGGAGCTGGGGTGGGAGCTGGGGCTTGGGCGGGGCCTGAAGGAGGTAGGGGAGTTTTGCTGGCAGGATGGTGGTCGTGGCTGGCCTTGGGCTCGTTGGTGTGATAGGAGCCCTTGTAGCGATGATTTTGCAGGTAGAAGAGCACCAGCATTCCCACAAGTCCCAGCAGCAGGAAGGCCACCAAAACTGGATGGGGAAAAAGGAACAACTCAGGGAAGGTCTTTGGGGTACACACATACACGCTCGGCCAGAAGCATCGTGCACAACTGTGTATAGTGATGGCCGTGTCAGACCATCCCCATGTCTAGGTCTGGATCCTTGGCTTATCCCCTTCCCACTCTACTCTTTCCGTACCTCTGGCAGCTTCTCTAGTCTCTCATTTCAGTAGGTGATATTACATCACTTTCTTCATCCTGTAACTATGGCTGCATTTTAATATTTCATTTTGATAAAAAATTTATAGCTGCCTCAAATGGGAAGATGTCTCCACCCAGTTATAAACTGATCGCTATAGCCTGTCTCACCCTTTTTCCTGCCCTCTCACGGCTAGCACCTTCACCTCTCAGCCCTGAGGACAGGAACCAGGAGGGAGGCTGGCAGGGTGGTCTTGGGAAAGTCAGGTTAGTGATCCGGAGCTACTCACAGCCCAAGAGTATGGCCACCCATCCGTCGTCATGGTAGTATGGGAAATCTAAAAAGGTTTCAGAAAGGGCCAATTAGGAGACACAGCTCTGTGTTCAGAGCCATTTCCCATCACCGTTAGTTACCCCTCCCTCCTTTTGTCCGAGTCTTCTGGGTGCAGGGATTTACCTGGGGGCAGGTACCAGGGATCGAGCTCTGGCGGCACCTCCGAGACAAGGCGTGGCATAGCTCCGCAGTTAGATTCCGACAGTTCTCCCTGAACCCGCATGGCCTCCGCTAGCTCAGCCGTCATGGGGCGGGGGGTTCGGAAATGGGTCTTGAGGGGAGCCACATTGTTGAACCGGACGCCAGACAGGCAGCCTGAGAAGCCTGGAGTGTTGTAGCGCTGGATCTCTGGGTCAATGACTCCTGTCTCTGAGGGAGAGGCAGGCCCAGAAAGAGTGTCTGGGACACCCGGAAGGAAGGCCTGGAAGGAAGGCCTGCCCCTCTTCCATCTATCTGATCCGTTGTTCCTCCTTCCTTTCGCTCACCACCCTCATTGCCCTTCCCACTTCCTCGCTCTATACCCCGGGAGCCTCACCCACAACTCTCCTCCGCCTCACACCAGCAGCTTACCCATCACACGCCCCAGATACAAGGCCTTGGGTGAGTCCAGCTGGCTGTCCACCAGCAGAGAGAACTTCTGTTCTGTCAGCGGGAAGTAGTCCACCTGAGAGAGGAGGGAGGGACCCCCTGATGGACACAGCCAAGACCATAGAGGAATTCGCTCTGCCCAAAGGATCCTGGCTCAAAATGAACAACCCCTGGGCCCTGAGGTAGGCTTTGACACATGGCTCAAACAAT
This sequence comes from Peromyscus maniculatus bairdii, assembly GCF_049852395.1. Taxonomy (NCBI): domain Eukaryota; kingdom Metazoa; phylum Chordata; class Mammalia; order Rodentia; family Cricetidae; genus Peromyscus; species Peromyscus maniculatus. The sequence continues at coordinate 88,203,500 of NC_134859.1, read as the reverse complement.
TTGATTTTGACCTGACTTTGCAGTTTATAAGTAGTTTGACTTTTTTTTTTCTTCTCACATTTTGTTTTTATTTTTTCGGGACAGGGTCTTTCTACATAGTCTGGCTGTCCTGGACTCACTGTGTAGGCCAGGCTGACTTCTTCAAACTCAGAGATCCATGCCTGCGTGTGCCACTACGTCCAGCTGCGCATTTGATTTTTGTATGGGGTCTGGAGTTGAGACAATTCATCTGGAGTTCAGATAACAACATGCAGGAGCCATTTCTCTCCTTTTACAGCGTGGATCTCAGGACCAAACTCTGGTTATCAGGCTTGTGCCTTTACACACCGCGCCACGTCAGTACCCCCCCTCCCCATACAGGGGCTCATGTAGCCAGGTGTGACCTTAAACTCCTGACCCTCTTGCCTCAACCTCCAACATGTTGAGATTGCACACCCAGTTTATGCAGTGCTGGGATGGAACCCAGGACTTCATGCGTGGGAGGCAAACCCTCTACCAAGTAAGCCACACCCCAGCTCCTAGCTGTTTGCCTTTGAGAAAAACACTTTACTTTCTCAGCCTGTTTAATGGGTCATAAAATGGGGCTCAGTGGGGCTCAGTGGGGCTGGAGAGAAGGCTTAGCAGTTAGGAACACTGACTACTCTTCCAGAGAACCCGGGTTCAATTCCCAGCACCCACATGGCAGCTCACAACTGTCTGTAACCCCAAGATCTGACACCCTCACACAGACAGACATGCAGGCAAAACATCAATGTACATAAAATAAGAATAAATAAGTTATTTTTAAAAATGGAGCTCGCCGGGCAGTGGTGGTGCACGCCTTTAATCCCAGCACTTGGGAGGCAGAGGCAGGTGGATCTCTGTGAGTTCGAGGCCAGCCTGGTGTACAGAGTGAGTTCCAGGAAAGGTGCAAAGCTACACAGAGAAACCCTGTCTAGAAAAAAAAAATGGAGCTCAAAATACCTGCCAACCACAGCTACTTCACAGACGTAAGGGTCATGAGAGGGGATACATGTAAAAACTCCCTTGTATACTGAACTGTGTTTCAGACACGTAATCATTTCACATTTCCTTGGGTGTGCCACAGCCAAGATCACGAGGCTGTGACTTAACTGGCCCGTCCCCTTCCACCTGTACCTGGATGAAGAGGTTTCGGTAGACCCGAGTGATGTTGACACTGTGGGGCTGGCCATCAGTCACTGGCCGAGTGGTCAGCTGGTACACATAGGGACTGGTGCCCAACTGATAGCGGAGCTGTAGGGTCCCTGTGGGGTGGGAGGAGGAAAGGGGGGTCTTCTCTCAGCTCCCTCAGCCCCCATCTCCCAAAGGTCTGCATCTTTCCATTAGGTGATCAATGGCTGTGGGGATTTGGGCGCCTGGAGGAGGACAGCCGTGGAGAACTCACCGTCCTCCTTGATGAGCACTGCCATGTAGTCACGCACAAAGGAGCTGACGTAGAGGAGGACGGCAGGGGCAGAGCTGGTGCTAAAACTAAAGGAGACCTCCTCTCCGGTGACATTGTAGACAGGCCCCCGGTACCCTGGCACAGGCCGGCCAGGCCTCGGATAGTCGGGCAGGCGGTACCCAGGGCCGTGGTAGCCAGGCACGTAACCAGGGGTGTCATAGCCCGGAATATAGCCAGGCTCGTAGCCTGGCACGGGTCGGCTCAGCATGTGGGAGAACTCCTGGGCTGCAGAGCGCAGTGCTGACTGGAGGTTATAGCGCATCCATGTGCCCGTCTCAAAGAATCCACCAATATCTAAAGTAAAGATACCAAGGTAAAGGCCCCAGACATCTTAGTCACAAGTTCAAAGGGTTTTCATGTTACCGACCCATGCACACACTAGTATCTGCCACTATTTACTTTTAGTAGGATTAAAAAATCCAATTCAATTTTGGAGACACGGTCTAACTTTGTAGCCCAAATTTACAATCCTTCTGCCTCAGCCCTTCAAGTGCTGGGATTACAGGCCTGTACCACCCCATCTAGCACTGAACAGAAAAATAATGGTATGAGAAACCTGAAAAATCATCCAGTCTCACCCCTGCATTTTTATAAGCAAGGAAACAAGCCTAAAGATGGGCAGTGACAGGCTGGAGAGATGATGGTTCATCTGGCTGCTCTTCCAGGGGACCTGGGTTCAATTCCCAGCACCCACATGGAAGCTAACGCCTGTCTGTAACTCCAGTTCCAGGGCTTCTGACATCCTTAACATGGAGGCAAAACACCAATGCACACACAATAAAAATAAATTATTAAAAAAAAAAAAAAGACGGGTAGTGACTTCCCCAAGGGCACACAGTTTATGTGTAGGGCCAAAATTAGAATTGAGATATCCTGACTCCATGCAATTACGTGCTATTATTCATATTTCTCTGAATCTCCCTAGACCACCAGACTCTGCCCACAGTCACCCACCTGCCCCACAGACTACCTTGGGCCAGCCTTGGGGAAAATGTAGTCTGGGTATATTGAATTTCAAGGCTCACCTCAGCCAAGAGTCTCAGCCTGTAGACATGTTTTGGGAATGCAATGATAGCCAGACAAGAAACAGCAGGGGGGGGGTGGGGAAGCACCGTGAAGCCCAAGTCAACACTAGAGCTAGGAAAAACGCTCAGTTGGTCAAGTGCCGCTGCGCAAGCCTGAGGGCGTGCATTCGATGCTGGCACCCCCACAAAAAGCACCCATTTGTAATCCCATGGCTGGAGAGGCAGAAGCAGAGCATCTCTGGAGCTCACTGTCCAGCTACCTATCTAACTGGTAAATTCAATGTCCCAGTGACAGACCCTGTTTGAAAACACAAGGTAGATACACCTGAGAAACAACTCCTGAGGTTGACCCTGGCCTCCACACACGTGTGCATGCACCACACACACACACACACACACACACACACACACACACACACACACACCTGCATATACACAAAGTAGATGTGCATGGGGTATGGGAGCAACCTGTGTGACCTTGACAACAGTCTGAAGATGGGAAAGTTGTTTGCTTAATGTTGGGGCATCAAATAGCTCTACCATCACTCCTTTTCCCTTTATCCCTCTGGAGTCCCCCAGCATCCTCAAATGCCTGGTTGCCCCATTCAAGAGCTCAGAATTCTACTAACAATTCTAGCTTTCCAAGAGGCTGACTTGCATTCCCTCTGTCCTCCCATATGCCTAAGGCTCCGTGCCCCCCACCCACCCCCTAGCCAGCAGCACTGACCATGATTGCAATATGGCCCATCAAAAGCCGTGAGGTCACAGTCACAGGTGTAGTAGCTGTATCGCTCCACACAGCGTCCTCCATGGAAACAGGGGAACCGGGGGTGGGTGCAGTGGCCCGTGCAGTTGGGGAAGGTGCCCTCGGAGGCATTAGCACGGCCCTCCAGGTTCAGAGTCACTCCGTTCAGACGCATGGCCCTCAAGCAACCCACAAAAGGGCGCCTCTTAAGCTCTGCAGATCCTGGTCAGGAATGAATGGAGAGGTTGGGAGGTGTGGCTCAAAGGTAGAGCATCCCAAGAGCGCTCCCAAAATGACTGCAGAGCCAGAGACAGGATTAAACACTGAGTGGGAAGGGAGGCAAGGGGATTAGGAGGATAGACTAGGTTATAAGGAGAAGAGAAATGGCCACTTGGCTCACTCTGGGGCAGAGAGGATTGGAGCAGGGGCTTCCTGGAAACATGGAGCATGACCCGTGAGAATGTAGGAATGTCATGGAGGCCCTTGCCCTGCCCCTGGGTTGATGCTCACCAACATAGAGGGGCTGGTCATACTCCAGCCAGATGTAGGTCTGCAGGGGCATGGGCCGTAGCACCCAGGGCCGATGGTCCACTCGCAGCCGGGCCTGCTTCACATTGATCTCAGCCCGGACCAAATGCCATTCATCGTCGTTGAACTCAAAGTCATCTGAGTGCACCGTCAGGTTCTCATCCCCATTGCCGATGTCAAAGGCAAAGACTACATCCCGGGATGCTGGACAGCATGACAGCGGGTAAGAGGGAAAAGGGGGCTCTGACCCCCAAGATCCCTCACAGCATTCTTGCCCAAATTCAATCTCTCCTCACCTAAGGGAAGCCCCCTAAATAGTCCTCCACCTTGTCCAGAACCTACACATAGCTTAAAACCACACGATCTGTTTCCCAAATTTGCAGATTCCTGGAATCAATTCCCAGCTCACGTGCTTAGGCTAGAAGCATAGCTAATTAGAGATGGCCGAGACCTCTAGAACCTATCTCCTTCACAAGTACAGGGCCCAGGGCCCACAGAAGCAACGCATGTGCTGAGGGGGCCACGGTCACGGAGCCAGATATCAAGACAGTAAGTCTAGGGTCCGGAGTCATCTCAGATCCTTTCTCTGCCACCTCTCAAAAGGGTTGACTGTCTTGTTCCCTAACGGCCTCCGTCGTCCTCTCCACCCATCCACCTCCCTCCCAGGCTGCCGACTCACTGTTGAGCTCCACTCGTACATATGGTCGGCGCCACTGGCAGAAACGGCCGCCCATGTTCTCTAGAAAAACTCCCGAGGGAGCCGAGGTCCTAAAGTAGAAGGAGACATCGAGGCTGTGGTTGGCTCGGATCGGGGGGAAGCGCAGTGCAGCTCCGGTGTGGAAGGAGATAGTGTTCCAGGAATTGCCTGCAAAAAAAAAAAAAAAAAAAAAAAAAAAAAAAAAAAAAAAACAGTGAGGAAGGCCTTGTTAAGGAAGTCAGAGGGTGGAGGAGTAAGGAACCTCCGTGGGCAGCGCGGGGAAGAGTTAGGGAGACTGAAGAGAAACTAGGAGGTGGAATGAATGAAGGTAAGGGTCAGATCACGGCCGGAGCGCGTCTGGTCATGTGACCCGGAGATTCCCCAGTGGGTCAGGTGATCTAGGTTTTGGAAACAGTGAATGCTGGAAGGGGGGTACACCAAAGGAGTCTTGCCACTTACGGTCACCATAGCAACGCAGAGGCCTCAGGAAGAACTGGGCTTCGGAGCTGGAGCGGTTGGTGTCCCCTACCACTACCTGAGTGACAGGCAGATGGTCCACGAAGGTCAGCAACCCCTTGTCCGTTCTCCTGTGGGGACAGGACGCAGTGACTCAGCCCTGCCTCTCCGCTGGCCCGAGGGAGTCCTGAGAACCCTGCCCTCCCGTCCCCTCACCACTGTGGCTGGTCTGCATCACAGTTGCAGTGCAGGGCAGGGTCCACACAGCTCCGGTCCAGCCCACAGGCACAGCGCTGGATGCCAGGCTGAGAGCCTCCCCAGTAAAAGTGCTGCTCCTCATTTCGGCCAATCCAAAAGCTGTAGGGGTAGCCTCCTGGGGAAGACGCCAGGCAGCTTCCAGGCCCCGCCCCTCCAGCAGCCTCGGGGCTCCCCAGACCCAGGGGCAAGCCGTCCTGACCTGGCTCGACTCCTCCAGCAGCCCCTCACACCCCACCCAAGGCTCTCCTCCAGCCACGCCTCGCCCTCCCTGCCACCAGGCTCAACCTGCAGTATTGAGCAGCCGGGAATTGTAGCAGGAGAACTCGATCCACTGCTCACAGTGCTGGGAAGCGTTGGCCAGAGCGCTGACTTCCTCCCAGGAGGCATTCCAGTATTGGATGGCCCCCAGGAAGGGCCGCTCCATGCTGGAACCCGTCACCCGAGTTGTCCACAGCCTGTCATGACGCACCACTGTCCACGCTCGGTTCTCTGGAGGAGAGGGGGCAGAGCTTTGGCCGACACGAACATTCTCTGTCCCCCTGCTAACCAACCCATCAGCCCTGCCGCCACCTAGAGCCAATAAAAGAAGCCCGCCACTTCACTGCGGCCCAGCCTTGGGCTCTCCACCTTGGAGAATGGCGCGAAGGGCCAGAAGTGGGAATTTATCTGTAAGGCTACATTACAAAATTTAGGTGTCCCCCTTTCACACCACTGTCCTTGACTCCAACCACAGTTTCATCTTGTCTCCTCCTACAGTTTCCCTGACCCCCGCATCTTCTACAATGCCTAGTCAACCCTCTACCCCCAACCCATCAAAGCCACTTACCGCGGATATCACAATACACTACAAATGGCTTCAGGGGTCCACTGCCATCGGGATCGATGGTGAAGTTTCCAGAATATTTCCCACTGAGCCGATAGGCTTCACAGGATTCTTTATACAGAGCTAGAGGGGGGTAACGAGGCGACTGTGGAGCTAGAAGGCTAGAAGAATGGTCATCCGTACCAACTTCGGCGGCTTCCGGATCCCCACCAACCTTCCCCTGACTCTCTATCCCATCCCGCTTACGTTCATGGCAGGTGACTCCCTTGTAGCCCGTGAGTTCACAGTAGCAGATGAAGTCGTCCCAAGACTGGTAGCAGCGACCGTCATGCTCACACATGTTAGGACTGCATCTAGGGCAGCGGTCAGCACCAATGGAAGGAGGCTTGAAAGGAGCTCCTTCACCGTTTCCCAGTGCCAGGACCCAGTGGCTCACTTCCCACCTAACTAACTGGGTCCAACCCCAGACACAGGGACAAGAGGTCGTGCACGTACATGGGTCACGTGCTGCCTTCCCTTCTCCCAGAAGGGAAAGTACCCAGCCCCTCCCCTCCATCAGACAAAACCTTAGGACTGAATAGAAACTTTCTTTCAATCCTGGGTACCTGTAACTTTACAGGGAGAAACAGGAACGAGGTCAGAGGTCAAGGAAGAATCTGTGTGTGTGTGTGTGTGTGTGTGTGTGTGTGTGTGTGTGTGTGTGTGTGTGTGTTGGGGGGGTTGCTGACACAAGGAGAAGGGAGATAATTTTAAAGAGAAAAAGCCACCCTGACTATATGGAAGTGGGCTTAGGAAGAAGCTTTCCACTTGTTAAGGAGATGACCTTCTCGATACCTGTCTGTGATGCCACAGGTGTCGAAGAGGACCTCAGCGAAGTAGCCAAGCTTCCGGAACTCCACCAGAGTCAGGTTGACCAGCTGACCATCCACCTTGAGCAGCTCCATACAGCCATGAAATGCTGTCTGGTTGGAGTGGCAACCCCATCGACTGGCTGGTTTGGGACAACCTGGAGCAACCACATCTGTAAGGTCCTTCCCAGGAGAGAACTCAGGGACCCTCCCCTGGGAAAATGCCAAGAGGGAGCCACACAGAAATGAAGAAAGGATGCTAGAATGCAAACAATGGTCCCAGAGGTGAAACGGGGCTCATCAGAAGTGAGATAGGACCTTCCCACCCAGAGACAGGGCAAAGTTGCCCCCCCCCAACTTACCGCCAAAGAAGTATGAGGTCCCTGTGCGGATCAGCAGTGGAGATGAGACCCTGACCTCTGCCCCCTCCACATCATCAATACTGATGACTGCATGGTTTTCCTGTGCCACAAAGTTCACCTCGTGCCAGAAGCCATCATTCAGGCGGTACCCTGGACAAGAAAGGAGGATGGTGTGAGTGGGTGGAGAAGATTGGTTTGGGGGTCTTAAAAAAATTCTGCTTTTTTTATTTTGTGTGCGCCTGCGTGCAGTACCCTGGGAAGCCAGAAGAGGGAGGCAGAGCCCCCAGAGTTGGAGTTACAGGGGTGGGGTGGTGGTGGTGGTATTCTTTGGTATTCTTGCAGAATACCAACGTTGGGTTCCCAGCCTCCTTGCTGTGTCTTTGAGCCAGGGTCTCTCTGTATCTCATGCTGGCCTGGCACTCACGATGTAGTCCTGACTGGCCTCAAACTTGTGGTTTTTCCTACCTTGGCCTCCCAGATGCTGGGATTACGGGCATAAATCACCACAAGCCACCAAGCCCAGCGAGATGGTTTTCAGTGGGGATGCAGGAGCCCAACTCTGCTCCCAACAGCAGTCTAAGTGCACCCCATTTTTACACTTCTCTCCCTGCACCTGGACACCCCTGATGGCTCTCTTCACTGTCCATAAGTTTAGCCACTGACAGAGTGCGCAAAGGTGGAAATAACTGGCAAACATCTCCAGGAATCCCCCAGAACCGGAGAACACCCGTTTCCTCCAGTTCCCACCCTTGTCTAGCCTGCTCATGCCTCCCAGGAGCCCCTTACCAGCAGCAAACTGAAGCTTTTTGCGGCCGGTCTGCGCGATGGATACATTGACTTGCCCTTCGCTAAGCATCAGCTCCACGTGACCCAGCCCATCTCCCAAGCGAGAGAAGAGGAGGAGCCCGGTGAGGTCCCAGGTGCGGAAGCGAAAAGAGACCGCTAAGCGGCCACGGCGCGGAAAACCAGGCACTTGGACGAAGTTGTGGGGGCCTCCAAAGTTGATGGGGTGTGGAACCGGATCCAAGCAACGGAAAGCCACATTACCCTAGAAGGGAAAGGATGGGTGCATCAGGAGCGGGCGGCCTGTGAATATTCTCACTGGTAAGACCGCCAGCCGTGACCCTTCCATCCCCCCCGCAAATAGGTCCATGTTTGTGGAAGGGGCCCAAACAAGCCTGCCCTCGGGATTCTGCTCCTTTGTTTGCTTTTTATCACCTATCCCACTATCTGCAAAGCAAAAATTTCCCTCTCATAGTGCTAAGGGCAATTTAGCCCAGAGGTTGTGGAGCATGCACACATGTTCCAGAGTTGACCATAGAGGAGACTTTATCAAAAGACTTCCAGTTCAGGGCTGGAGAGATGGCTCAGAGGTTAAGAGCACCGACTGCTCTTCCAGAGGTCCTGAGTTCAATTCCCAGCACCCACATGGTGGCTCACAACCATCTGTAATGAGGTCTGGCTCCCTCTTTTGTATACATAATAAATAAAAAAACTTAAAAAAAAAAAAAAAAAAAAGACTTCCAGTTCAAGTCACTACCCTGTCACTTCGGAGTCACATGCTCCTGGTCAAACATCTCTGAGCCTCTGCACCTCATTTCCCTCATCTGCTAACTAATGAGATGATTGGACCGATTCACAGCTTCTTTCTTTGTTTTTAGAGACAGGGGTTTCTCTGTGTAGCCCTGGCTGTCCTGGAACTCGCTCTGTGAACCAGGCTGGCCTCAAACTCACAGAGATCCACCTGCCCCTGCCTCCTGAATGCTGGGATTAAAGGAGTGCACCACCACCACCACCACCACCACCAGTGGTTCACAGCTTCTTAACTAAGGGGTGAATAGAATAGAACTTACATCTCCTTGGTACTCACCCCACCAAAAAAAAACCCCAACCCCCTAACCAAAAACCACCTGAGAATGTGACTACTGAGAATGGATCTCATCCCAAACCTCTTCCCCCCACCCCTGCCCACTAGCCTCGAAGGTGATTCGCGAATGGCGCATCACTGCCAGTTCTGCGATGTTGATCCGGTTGTAGATCACGTTTTCTATGCAGCCCCGGAAGTTATGCCGGTAGGCCAGGTTCTTACGTGCTGCGCCCACCAGACCCCCGACGAATATCTGTGGGAAGCAGGTGAAAAGAGGTTTCCCTGTGCTTAGGGGGAGTGCCTACCTTTCCCGGGTGCATGCACAGTAAGTACCCTTTTCTCAGTACTAGGCCCGGCTTCAGAAAGACTTGGAACACATTTCCCTAGGGTGAGTGCTAAAGCTTGCATTTAGATTTGAGCCTAAGTTGGCTGGCTGTAAGCCTTCAGCAGGTCAAAATTGTCTGTCTTAGACACTTAAAATGCAGATGGTGACAGGGTCTTTATCAACTGCAGAGAATTGTGGGACGAGGCTAAGGGACAATTTTCCTACTTTTCTTGATCCCCCACATCTGGATTTCTAGACCCATCATAGTAGATCTGCGGTGAGGACCAGAACAATGACAAGAAAAGCCTTTCTGGCATGCAGAGAGGTGGGATGGGGAGTGGATTCCCCCCCCCCACTTATCCATTGTCACACCCAAAAGTGGTGCCCCACCCTTGGTCACCTCATTGTCCAGATTCAGCCTCTCGAAGTCGCCATTGAGCACAAAGCGATGGACGTAACCGTCCAGGGTGAGATTTGCTTCCCGGCCATATCGGTCCACCCGCACATAGTGCCAGCTCAGGTCGTTAAGGACGCCGCCAGCACTCACCGTGGTGTGACCAGGTCTTGGCTGGATGGGGCTGCTGCCTGAGGGCAGGGCAGGACAGAGTGAGAACTCCAGCAGGCCTTAGCTCCCAAGGCAGCAGCAGCTCCCAACACAGAGTACCCAGTCAAAGCCTGTCAATGGCCGTTGACTAGTGTGCAGCCAATTTAACCTCTCTGGGCTTCTTTGGCTATCTGAAAAAAAATCTGAGTAGGATAGCTGCGTGTATCTCATCACACAGGTGTTATGAAAAGCAAATGAGATACAACATCATTCTGTGTGCGTTTACGATGCCTTGTTCAAGGTCACACCGTTGGTTAGCCGAATCCAGTTCTCCCGACTTAAAACCCTCTTGGTGTTTTGCTAGCACCAAGCGCTACAAAAGGGGAAGACCAGGCTTAGGCAGGGCAGCACTCTGGGGTCCGGAAGCTCACCCAGGCTCATGTGCAGGACAAGGTGCGCCCCCTGCAGTTCAAGCGTCACGTAATCCCCCTGGGCCCCCTCAGTGTGCAGCAGCAGTCCATCCTTCTCCTCTGTCTTGAAACTAAAAGCGAACACGTCCCAAAGACTTTGGCTGACCCCTCTCGGGAAGCGGTACGAGATGGCATCATCGCCGTCAAAATACAGTATGTCGGACTCTGCGCGAAGGACCGTGGGTGGGCGGGGGACCAGGGAGACCAGGCTCCTTGCCCCCACTCCCGACCTCCACGCCCTTACTGTAGGGACAGCCGTAGATGCCCAGCCGCAGGCCGATCTTGCCGCGCGGGTTCCAGGCCAATGGCACGATGCGGATGTAGCGAGCGGTGAAGTGGTAGTGCAGGTCATGGCGTACCACAGCCGACTCATTAACGTTACCAAAGAAGGTCTGCGGGGTGGGGATGGGGGGTTGGGAAAAGCAGTGACCATGTCTCCACCCTCTTTCAAACCTTGCCAATCTTGACAGGAGCGGGAACGAGAGTTCACTCCACCTCCCCTGCCTCCACGATTGTACACGGACTAGTTTCCCTGGTCTAGAGTGTCCTATTATTTTTTTTTTTCAAAGCACAAATCTAATGCCACCACCTGCAGGAAGGTCTCCTAGGTTTTACACTAAAATGTGTTAAAGCTTATAACTGGCGAGAAACAGTCTGAGCTGGACCGGATCCCAAGAGTAGTTTTCTTCACCTGTGCCTCATGCTGTTCCCTCCCCTTCCCTTCAGGCTAGTGCCCAGCCCGGGGCCCAGAGCAGGGGAGGCTCCCCAAGTGTGTGCGCCTGGGCACCGAGAGTACCGCGTTGTGCCCTTGCTGGTAGAACGGTGTCCAGCTGTCCACACGGTCCCCGTAGAGCAGCATATAACGTGTGACCCAATCCCAAGAATTAAAAGCTCCCTGTGTGGCCACAGCCCGGATCCGATGCTTCTTCATTAAGTCTATCTGGAGCCAGGGATTCGGGTCCCCAATCCGGGGCGACCATCCACTGATGCCTACAGAAAGGGCAAGGGCTTTTACCACCCACTCTCTTCTCTCAGCTCTCTGGAGTCCTCCTCCCGTCCCTGGTTGGGCAAGCTCACCGTGCAGCCGGGCAAAGCGGGCTGTGGTAAAGAGCCCATAGTAGGAGGAGGCGCCCAGGGACCGCGCATACAGAGGCCCCACCAGCTCCTCATTGCAGCCATCTGTGGGGGGGACGGGGGACGGCGAGCTTGTTAGTATGGCCCCTCTTCTAAACGTGGTCCCTCTTCGCATTGAAGCTCCTCTTCACTGCCCCCTAGTGGCAGACTCAGCCCTACCTTAAAGGTGTGCCCTCAACCCAGGCTTCAGCAACAGCTGCTCCGTCAGCGGAGCTTGCCTTCTCCTCCGAGGGGTAACTCTTTGCCTCAATCTACAGATCCAAAGCCGGATCCTTCCTTCCCCTTTCCGCCCTGGCGCAGTACTGCTCTAAACACAATCCCCAAACTTCACCGTATTTAAGACCCTAAATGGGCCCCAGAACCCCAAATTAACCCCAGCCTTAACCATCAATTCCATTCATCAGCCCTCCCCCACCAAAACATGCACCAATCCCCAAATAAGGCTTTGCTCCCAATCCAGCCACTTCCCGATCCCAGCCTTAGCATCATCCTTGGCCTTAGTCAGGGTCACCAACTCCTGTTTGGATTCTAGCCATAAAACCCAGCCCCAGCCACAAACCCTACCTAGTGCCTGGGTCAGCTCCAAATTCCAGCCCCAGCCCCTCAGGGGAAAACCTCAACTCTAGCCTGGGTCACCAGTAGCGCACTTATAGCCAACCCTAACCTCAAACCCAGGCACTGGCTGCCGCTTGGATTAACAGCTCCAAATCCCCTGGGCTGACTGGTTCCTCGGCTCCGAGCCCAGCCCCAGCCCCGGGCGCGCGCACAGCAGTCTCGGAGCTGCATTGCGGAGCGCTGGGGGAGAGGCAGGGAAAGATGGAGCGAGCCGGCGCCAGAGGACCGGCGACCACCCAGCCGCAATGCGGCGCGGGACTCGCCCTGCAAGCTCCGGACCCCTGCACCCAACCCCACCTGCCTCTGAGACCAGCACTCACAGTAGCCCCAGCCCCGAGCTCCAGGGACCACAGCGGCGAGCAGGATGCTGAAGAGCCGGAGGAGACTCATCACGCAGAGCTGACTAGCCCTGGGTGTCTGCCTTGCTGCGCCCTGCTCCTGCTAGGGCTCCAGTTCTGGCTCAGGCCCCCAGCTTTTCTCCTGGGGTTCGCGGCCGACCGCTGTTTCTTCGTCCTTACCCACCCTTCCTCTCTCCTAACCCCCCCAATCTCTTCTCTTCTCTCTCTCTCTCTCTCTCTCTCTCTCTCTCTCTCTCTCTCTCTCTCTCTCTCTCCCTTTCTCCTCCTCTCTCCTCTCTCTCCTCTCTCACCTCTCTCTCCTCTCCTCCCTTTCTCCGCCCCCTTCCCCAGCCTCTCTCTCCTGGCACGCGCGTTTTCCCGGACCCCGCGCAAGCGCGTGCCTCAGCCCTATTGCGAAAGGGCGGGGTAGACAACCTGCCACCGGGAAATACCCCCAAGTAACCCAAGGCTGACAAGGACTGGGGCTGCAGACTAGCAAAAAGAGAAGTGTGTGTGTGTGTTGGGGGGGGGGGACCAGATGGAGTCTAACATTTTCAAGGGGAGGGAAGAGCTTCGAAAAAGGACGCCTAGAGATGGAAAGAAGGGCAAATAGAAAGAGGTTTTCTGAAGGTAGATAACGTCCCCGGCTCAGTGCTGGACACCTTCATAGCTGTGAATTCGGCATCTTCATCCCACTCCACTTTGCACATGGAAAGCCCAAGGCTCAGAGAGGAAAACAAATCTCATTCAAGATGGTATAACCATTCTTGTTCCCACTGGCAGGGGTGAGATAGAAAGCAGGCAAGGTGGAATGGAAAAGTTAACCCGCAGACCCTAATCTCCACCCTCCTTCTTGGCCTTTCTCCCCACCCCTTCCTTCCTGCCCGACTAGTTATTTAACTTTGCCCCCTGTGGCTGTACCTGAAACACCCTTGTAGCCAGAGATGGGGACCGAGCCCACAGAGCAGGTGGGAGTTGGGGCAGGGACGGGGAGAGGGTTGCAGAGAGGGTGGGGAAGCGGGGAGGGATGGGTTTCCCCACCTAACACCAGGCCCCTGTCATCCTATGGCTTATGCAGGAGCCTATAAAACTTCCTTAAGACCCTCTGGGTATGCGTGTCTCCAGTGTCCCCGCCATGGACCTGGCGGTAGGGTGGGAAGGACAGAAGAGAAAGGAGACAGCCAGCCTTCAGCCTAAGCTCGAAGTGTGGAGTCCAAGGCTGAAGCAAAGCCTGCACCTGACCTTCCTTCCAGAAGAGGGCACTGCAAAGGGAACAGAAGCAGCCAAGATTTATTAATAATACAAATGCTTGGTCTAAGGCGAGCTAGATGTTTCCACTGTCTATTATCGTCCATCTTTTCTACAGTCCTCCCTGCAGGCCTTGCCAGGTGGCCTCGGTAGGATTCTAGAATGAATGGGCATATAACACATTAAGTAACTGAGGTCCAGAAAGAGCAAGTGGCGGCTCAAGGTCACCCAGGAATCTGGAAGCAGAACCTGTGCAAGGGAAGCAACTGCCTGCTCAGGGTACCCTAGGAAGAATTTTTTTTTGGGGGGTGTCTATCTCCTGGTGTTCGGGCTTCGAGTGAGGAACTCCTGCCTGAACGGGAGTGGTGTAGGAATGTCTTCCATGGTCCCTCCTCTCGTTTTGATGTCACAGGTCTCCTGGGAACCCTACTCCGGGTACGATGAAGAGGCTTACTCGGCTGGGCCGTTGCCGGAACTCTGTTACAAGGCGGATGTCCAGGCTTTTAGTCGGGCCTTCCAACCCAGTGTCTCCCTGATGGTGGCTGTGCTGGGTCTGGCGGGCAATGGCCTAGTCTTGGCCACCCATCTGGCAGCCCGACGAACTACCCGATCTCCCACCTCCATCCACCTGCTCCAGTTGGCTCTGGCTGACCTCCTATTGGCCCTGACCTTGCCCTTTGCAGCAGCAGGGGCTCTTCAGGGCTGGAATCTAGGAGGTGCCACCTGCCGAGCCATCTCAGGTCTCTACTCGGCTTCCTTCCACGCAGGCTTCCTCTTCCTAGCCTGTATCAGCGCCGACCGCTATGTGGCCATCGCTCGAGCTCTCCCAGCCGGGCAGCGACCCTCCGCACCTGGCCGTGCGCACTTGGTCTCTGTCTTCGTGTGGCTGTTGTCGCTGCTCCTGGCCCTACCTGCGCTCCTTTTCAGCCGGGACGGGCCGCGGGAAGGCCAACGGCGCTGTCGCCTCATCTTCCCCGAAGGCCTCACGCAGACTGTGAAGGGGGCAAGTGCTGTGGCGCAGGTGGTCCTGGGCTTCGCGCTGCCTCTGGGCGTCATGGCAGCCTGTTATGCGCTCCTGGGCCGCACGCTTCTGGCCGCCAGGGGGCCAGAGCGGCGGCGCGCACTGCGCGTTGTGGTGGCCTTGGTGGCCGCCTTTGTGGTGTTGCAACTGCCCTACAGCCTCGCCCTGCTGCTGGATACAGCCGATCTACTGGCAGCCCGCGAGCGGAGCTGCACCTCCAGCAAGCGCAAGGATCTAGCTCTGCTGGTCACCGGCGGCTTGGCGCTGGTCCGCTGCAGCCTCAATCCGGTGCTTTACGCTTTTTTGGGCCTGCGCTTCCGCCAGGACCTGCGGAGGCTGCTACAGGGTGGGGGATGCAGCCCAAAGCCCAACCCTCGAGGCCGCTGCCCCCGCCGACTCCGCCTTTCTTCCTGCTCCGCTCCCACTGAGACCCACAGTCTCTCTTGGGACAACTAGGGCTGCGATTCCAAAGTAGGGGGAGGGCGAAGGAAACGATCCCAGGGAGGGTAGTGAGAAAGGGGAGTAAGTTGGGGGGGGGGGACGTTGAGAAAGACTTCAGGACCTAAAGAGATTGCCTCTGAGCTTAATTAAATTGATACAATGCAAATGAACTGCAACCCAACTACTGTTACTATTTTTGAATCACCAACTTGGGAAACGAGTTGTAGCAGGGCCAAGACAGTGGGTTACCCCCCCACCCCCCTGCTTGAGCCTGAGTGGGAGGTGTTGGGGGAGGGGGTTGCTGAGTCGGCTAAAGCTTTTGAGGACTGACACTCCCTGTGCCTTCCCTCAAGTCTCTGCCAACCGAGGTGAGGTGGGAAAGCTGCCAGGTGAGGAGGGGCGGGTTTCCGCCAGAGTCAGTGTGTGAGAAAGGGCTTTCGAACAACCCTAGCGCTATCCAGTAATGGCTGCTTTAGCAAGTACCTAGTTCCCAAGCGTGTGAAAATGTGCAGGGTGATGCTGTCCCCAACTGTGTGTGTGTGTGGGGGTCCGGTCTGGAGGCAGGGATAGGAGGCAAGAGATTCTAGTTTTTGGACCTCTTCTAAAAGTCCTGCAATGGAAAGAAAAACACTAATTAAAAAGTCCAGTCTGCTGGTGTGTTAGAAGCTGCCTATAGCCCGAGCACTCCAGAGGCTGGGGGAGGGAGGGGACTGGGGGGGGGGGGAAGATCAAGAGCGATATCCTGCCTAAGAAGAAAAGGTAAGAAAAGGTTGAGTTATAATTTTTCACCTAGGATTAAAAACAGGGGGAGGGGGAGTGCAGCAATTTGCAAATTTCCAGAGAGGAGTTACTGGGTATGTAGAGAGTTGAGGGGGGCCGGGGTGTTGGTGCTTGTGCGGTTCATTTCCCCTGGGGACCAAGTCAAAGGAAATGCGTGGAGCTCGCCAGGAAAGAGGGAGGTTAGATATCAGAAAGAACTCTCCTGCAGGCCAAGTGTCGAGGATCTTGAAGAGGAAAGGATGTTATGGTTGCGAAGTCTCGAGCCATTTTCTTCCAGGGTGAAAGTACAGTCAGGATGGCTTCTAAGGAGACTGAAGGTGCACTGATTTCTGGTCTTTGCTTTGCACAATCACAAATACCAGGACTGGCTCAAACGAGACAATTCTCCCAGTTTAGTATCCGGTCAGCAGAGCTATACCCACTGCTCCAGACTGGAGTCCGGGGGCAAAAAGGGCGTGGCGTGCAGGTCCCTAGGGAGGCGTTGGCTTGAAGTCTTCACTCGGTCCGGCCCAGCCCTACCCAGCCAGGCTTGTCGGCGATCCTAAAGCCTCAGGCGGTAGAGATTTAAAACTTTGGCCTCTTGGAGCCAGAAGCCAGGGAAGGCCGGGAAGCTGCACAGATCCTCAGAGGGGCGCACGCTACCCACCGGAGCCGACCTGGAACCCTCCGCCAGGGACCGCGGGAATCGCCGCTGAGTCAGCATCGCGCGCGCGCCCGCTGTCGCCGGCTGTAGCACGGGCCCCGCCCTGGACTCCTAGCGCCCTTGTTAACCCCTTCTTGCTCAGAAATGGAGCATGTTCGCCCTGGGAGGCCTCCGATCTGTTTTCTGAGACTACAGAATTCCCTAGCATGCCTAGCCACTCTTCCCTGAACAAGCTAATACCTTGTAAATTGGCTTTTATCTGAGGTCTTTGTCCGAGGCTTCCTGGAGTTCCTTTCTCAGCTTTTTCACTTCAAAAGTGGGTTGACTAAGATCTAAAACCGGACCCTTTTAACTCACAAGGATGGAGAGCTGCCTCTGCAGCTAACTCTCCGGTGCAGGCGTGGGACGCCTCGCGGTTAAGGCGCTCTACTTGTGCAGCGATTGCAAGATGTGACAAGTCATCTCAGGGCAGCGGCCCAGCTTCCTTCCAGTTTTATGCCCTTCCTTCTCCAAACCCTAAGAGGGTTTTTAATTTGCTGCTTGGTGAACCAAGAGTTAAAACAAGAGCAAGAAGGCGGGCCTACGTGACGCCACAGGCACCCCGAGTCCGACCTCAGAAGCTGGGGCGTGGCTAACATCGCACGGCCCCCTCCCTCCCCAATTTCCCCCGCCTCTCGCTGCTGTCACTCAGCCAGAAGCACATGATGCAACCCGCCGCGGTTTCAAGCGTGGGATTGGTGGCACTGGCCGGCGCCAGGCACACAGATTGGGCAGAGGCGGCTGTGACGAAACGCAGACCCTGCCCTGTAAAGAAGGGAGGAGAGAAAGAAGAGGGAAGGCGGAGGGAAGGAGGAGGGAGAGGGAGGCGGGGTCCGGGAGCTCAGCTCGCGCCCCCAGCGCGCCAGTCCCGGGGCTGCAGGGAGCGCAGCGCGCGCCGCCCGGGCCCCGGCCACCGGACGCCCTACCGGACACGACCCTCCCTGGAGCTTGGACAACCGCCTACCACGGACACTGCACGGGCACTGCCCCCCACAGGGCTGGACACTACAACGGACACTACTTCCCAGCTCCGGACATTGCTCCTTGCTCCCTTCCCCCGGCCCTGGACGCTTTCCCCTCCCTCTGCCGGGGCCCAGACATTGAGCCCCCAGCAGGCTCTGGCGATCGTCCTCTTGCACCCCAGCACTGGACACGGCTTCCTCCCGGCCCCCTACTCTCCTCTTCTCGCGCCTCATCTCTACCCGGTTCGGGTCCGAGCACCTCTAGTCTCTCCGATCCCCCGCTGCTCGGGCGACGCTGCCCGCGCCCCCATTCCCCGACTGCTCGCCCGGATGCCTCTCCCCGGGGGATTGTGGTGGCTCCTCTGCTGCCGTCGAGGCTTCACTCTTCTGCACCGGGACTACGGGGACGGCGAGCTTAGCGGGGACGGGGACGAGGACGACGAGACCTTTGAGCTACGGACCCCAAGTCCAGCGGGCGGCCGCAGGGTAAGTTTGGAGGGATTTAGAACGGTGTTCAATTCTTCTCTCTACAACCGGTCGTCACGCCTGATCCTGCTCCATACTCGGGCCAGACGCCGTCCTCTTTGGCCCACTGGAAATGTGGGGGAGATTGTTGTCTGGAAGCCAGAGCCCCGGGAGCTTCAGGGGCAAGCAGCCCTACACGGGATGTGCCTGTGGGGCCTCGCGCCGCACACAGGGCGCTGTCCACCTGCTGGGGGCCCTGAGGCAGAGGAGGCGTCACGCGTGGCCCGACCTGGCCCTGCCTCTCCCTTCCCTGCCGGGCCCGCGTCCCATCCCGTCTCCTTCCGCCTCCGCCAGAGCCAAAGAATGTGGCGAGGCCGGCTGGGCGGCTCGAACGCCTGGGTTCGCTCTGCTCACAGTTCGTGAGCGCTGGGGCCAGATGCGGGAGCTCTCACCGCGGGAACCTGGGCGAGGGGGGAAAGACATCCTAGAATCGGGGTCTGCATCGGGGACCCCACAAAGGAAAAGCTGGGGACGATGGCCCTTTGAGGACTTCTCATTATCCTGCCACTTAGGACAGAAATCTCTGCCTTCTCTGGTGAGGCTCCTGGAAATCCCGTGGGAATGGTGAGGGTCTCTTGGCTGCCGGGTTTTTGTTTTTGTTTTAATCAAATCTCCCTGGGAGATACTGAGGCACCATTGGTGTGGAAGATCTCCATTCCTCGAGGAGCCCTCCCTCCCGCCTTTACCCACCAGAGGCAACCAGACCTCTGTGTGCTGTGGCCCGGGTCAGGCTCCCATCCCCCTGCTCAGGGGTCCCCAGCAAGCCCCGTGGCTCCATTCCTGGGTGGGGCGGGCTGCACCGCAGCCAGCGTTCGGCGCCAGCACCTGGCGAGGCAGAGGGCAGATAAATATAGAGGGGAGGAGGAGGGAAGCCGGGGGAAGCAGGGGACTGCGATTAGGGGAGTTGGTCTAGGGGGAGACCAGTACCTGCCCTCTGGTGGTGTGGTGGATACCCCCCACCCAGAACCTCCAGAAAAGAAATGGGTGCGCTCCCAGGGACGAGTCAGGACCTAGGAGTCCTCAAGCTTCCAGCATGGGCAGGTTCTCTGTCAAACAGGCCATGACCTCCCTTCTGCCCTACCTCCACCCCCTCCTCGGAGCTTGGGGACAGGTGTCCCTGGTCCTCCTTTTCCCTCCCCCCATCCTGGCTTAAGCAGCCTGGGCGCAATGGGACCATGGCACAGTTCCTGTCTAGCTGGCTTGGCTCTGAGTTGGTTTTAAGGCCTCCCTCAGACCCCAGGTTACAATTCAAGTTCCTAGGCAGGGGTTGAAAGTGGATTGTGGATGAGAAGGGCAAAATTCCAGACTCCCCCTGGCCTGAGGAGTATGTGCTTATCAGCCTCCTGCCCTCCTGAGCCCTAGCAAAGGGGCAGCTGTCACCGTCCTCAGGGTTGTCTGCAAAAGAACATACAAAGCTCTTGGACAAAGTCCTGTGCAAAAGGGTCCCTCTTCCCGTCATTAATCTCTGTACCCACCCCTCACCCCGGCTCGGGTCTTCCTCTTCCGTGGAGGTTCAGAGCCAAGCAAGAAGGGAGAAAGAGAATGTTGAAGAGGCTTCCACGGGGAGAAGGGATTTCATCACTTTTCCAGTTTCAAAGATGGAGTTAGAAGGCCCAGGGATGGGAGGGGACTTGCGCAAGGTATGGCAGTTGCTCAGTGGTCCAGCCAGTATTGGAACCCAGGTCTCTTGACTCCCAGCCCCTCCCCCCCATCACTCATATGATTGCATTTTCTAAGGGCAACGGAGATAAGCCTAGAGCTTCGGCCCTTAGCTCTCAGGCATTCTGCAGTGGTCCACAGAGACCTGCAGAAGGGACGATCCCAGAGTAGCTCTGGATCTTCCTGCCTAGTCACGACCCCCGACTGGGGGCACCCCTTCCTCAACCCTCCAGTGAGAGCTGGCCTGGCCTCAAGCGAAAAGACTGTTGTTGGGGGGGGAAGGACTCTGAGTGTCTTCCTGCCTGTCTCCCCAGGGTTCCCTGGACGTTACGCTGACTCAGCCCACAAGGAGCGGGCCGGTCTCAGACAGGTGAGCTTCCACTCCGAGTCCCTTAGTTCGGGGCAGCTGGTTCTCAGGACCCCCTTCCTCGCCATCTTCCCTCCCCGGGGTTGTGCAATAAGGGAGAGGCTCTGTGCCGCCGGACGCTGTGGTTTGGCTGGGGTCCCGGGGGGCGGTCCGGCCGGGGGCGCGGGGAGGAAGGGGGGGGTCCTAGTTATTTCTGGTGCAAGGTCAGAACGGCCCCGCGGTTCCCACAGCCTGGAGGATGGGTGCCCAGCTTGGGAGCTTGTACCCCTCGCAGTCTGGGGAGCCCCTAATAAGGAGCCCCGTGGAGGCGGGATGGAGGCCCCTCAACCTTGCCCAACTTTCCATCTCTGGCCCAGGCTGCAGAGCTGGGAAGAGACCTGGAGCCTCATCCCAGACAAGGGACTGCCGGAGGACGATCCTGACGTCGTTGTAAAAGGTGGGAACCCCTGGACTCAATCTGGAGACCCCCCCAAACCCAGCCCTCCAAGGAATAATGGGTCTTCTGGTTAATCTTTCTTCCCGGTCTCCTCCCAGGTTGGCTGTATAGGGAGCCCCGCGGGGGAGGGGCGCGGCCATGGCTGCTCCCGCGCCGAGCCTGGTTTGTGCTCACCAGAGATTCCCTGGATCAGTTCAGCGGCAGCGGGAAGGGGGCGAGGCGCCTGGGAAGCCTGGTCCTCACGAGCCTGTGTTCGGTGACTGGGCCGGAGCGCAGGCCCAAGGAGACCGGTGAGACATCCTCGAGAATCTCCCTACCTTCCTGGCAGGGGCCCCAACAATCCCTGATTGCCCTCTGTGGCCTCTCTTTCCACCAGGTCTGTGGTCAGTCACTGTGTCTGGCCGGAAACACAGCATCCGCCTCTGCTCTCCGCGCCAGGCAGAGGCAGAGCGCTGGGGGGTGGCACTTCGTGAAGTGATTGCTTCCAAGGCCCCACTGGAGACCCCTACCCAGCTACTGCTCAGGGACATACAGGTGAGAGAGAGTTAGTTCTCCAGTAAGAAGCAGGAGGGGGGTGGGCCTAATTGCTTTCTGGGCTCATGGAAAGCTCCCTTCCCCCATCAAGGTGACCCTCTTCCCGACTTCTAGGAGAGTTGTGGGGACCCAGAGGCAGTGGCCCTCATCTACCGGCGGAACCCTATTCTAAGGCACACCAGTAGTGCCTTGTATGCCCCACTCCTGCCCCTGCCCTACGGAGTCAGCGCTCCAGGTGAGTGAGTGAACCCCCAGGTCAAGTCTCCTTGAGGGATGGGGTGGGCTTGCTATAAGAACCCGAGTAGGCTAGCTGCCAGGGATGTAAGCCTTCAGGGTTCTGTCTCCTGGCTTCTCTTGGTCATTTGAGTGTATATGGGTGAACCTGGAAGCAGTCTAGGTTGGAGGGTAGCAAAACCAGAACAGAATAAAAACTCTGCCTCCTTTGCCCACCTCTAAGGATCTCATTCTGGCTTAATTCCTTCAGAAGCATTTGCACTTTCCTATCTTCTTCATTATACTCTTAAGACTAGGACATATCACCTTTACAGGTAGGGGGAAACCATCTCAGGGAGAAATTGTGCTAGCCTCATCCAGGTAGACTTCTTCCCACAAAGGGAGTACTGACTGACCCAAGTCCTATATGTAGAGGCTTAAAGGATGCCAGGAAACGAACCCTGGTTTGCGTGCCCAGAGAAGCTTTTTTTTTGTGGGGGAGGGGTGCCCACGGTGATGGGTACCCAGTTAAAGAATGGGGGAGGGGTTAAATTTATGGCTCTTAAGTCTTTCTCTTTTCCTTACTAGGACAGGCTAAGCCATCTAGAGGGGAGGAATTCATGGGAGGCAAAGGTTGAGAGTTTGGCTCTGTGGACCATTGCTTTCCCTCATTCTTCCCGTCACTCGTACCCTCCTCTCCATGCCACCCCGTGTCCTCATACTCCCTCTGACCCTCCTGTGGATCATGCCTCCTCCCAGGGCGCAGCTTTGTGTCCCCTCTCCAAACCATCCCTCCGCCCCCACCCTCCCGCAGGTCCAGGCTACGCACCCTTGCGAGAGGAGGCGGTGCGGCTGTTCCTGGCACTGCAGGCCCTGGAGGGGGCGCGGCGCCCCGGGCCCCTGATGCAGGGCGTGCTCCAGACCTGCCGGGACCTGCCTGCACTCCAGGACGAACTTTTCCTGCAGCTGGCTAAGCAGACCTCAGGTCCTGCCGGTCCCCCTGGGCTCCCTGCGACTCAAGATCCTGCAACCCTGCGGTACTGGCAGCTCCTCACTTGTATGAGCTGCACCTTCCGGCCTGGGGGAGCTGTTCGAGGGCACCTCCTGGGGCATTTGGAGAGGTGAGAAGGGATGCCTCAGCCAAAGAGCTACAGGGCTGGGAGAGAATGACAGCAAGAGCCTAGATGCAGAGAAGGGAACAGACATGCTCAAGAGCGGGCTTGGTGCAAATAACAGTCAGTAGTACCTTTGTGGGAATTACAAGATCATATCCACTTGTGACCAGGTGAATTACAGCAAGGCACTCCCTTTGAATAGAAGAAATAGAAAAAGGCAGGCTTTAAGGACTCATAGTAATGTGGTTGGATTTCAGATTTTAATCACGGGAAGATCAGGGAGCTGGAGGAAGTGGGCGGGGCAATTTTAGGAGAGCAGGCAGGAGACTTCGAAAATAATTCAGTTCCATGTAAAAACACCCAGAAGACATTTAGGTTGCACTCAAGAAATGTGAGTTATAGGAGAGGGTACTGACCAGATGTAATGATTTTTTTCTCTCCCATGCTTGGGAAACGTGCCCAAGACCCTCAAGCATGCTAAGCAGCCACTCAGCTACGCATTTTCACCCTTGACCATGTAAAATAAATTGTAAGAAAAGAAAAGACGCCCTTGGAACACTGGTCCTGGATTCCTTTTAATCCAGGACGGAGCAGGCACTCCCGGACTCAGAACTGGCGGAATATGCGCGCTTCATCCGGAAAGCTCTGGGCCGGACTCGGGGCCGAGAGTTGGTGCCCTCGCTAGCGGAGATCTCCGCGCTGAGTAGACGGCAGGAGCTGCTGTGCACCGTGCACTGTCCTGGAGCTGGAGCGTGTCCCGTGGCCATCGACTCCCACACTACAGCGGGAGAGGTGAGGCCGGAGAAGGTCTCCCTCAGGCTTCCGCTTCCGCAACCCGTCCTTCCAGCTCCTGTCTGTCCATCCATCCATCCACCCACCCACCCACGGTACTGGTGCTTGAACCCAGGGTCTCCAGCACTTTAAGCACCCTTGCCGGCTTCTCATGCTTGGCTCTGGCATTAAGTTTCTCCCTGTCTCAGATTTGTTGCTTTGGAAAGCCAGCGAATGGTGGTGATAAAACTAAGAGACCCTCTCCAGTAGGATCACCTCTTTGCAGATTTTTAAAAAGACCCCGGAGTGATCTGATTTTTCCTCTTCCTCCCTTCTCCCTAGGTGGCTCGAGAGTTGGTGGGGAGGCTAGGTTTGGCTCGGAGCCGGAACGCGTTCGCCTTGTATGAGCAGCGAGGGGCCCAGGAGCGAGCCCTGGCTGGGGGGACCCTCGTGGCCGACGTACTCACCAGGTTTGAGAAGTAAATGTCCAGCCCCAGCCCCGCGCTGTATTAGCCAATCTACTTAGCTTTTGTCTACCACTGAGCACCTTTGTCGAGGCCTGCCAGTTTCCTACCCGCCGGTGTGAAGTCTGACTTAAAAGGCTGGCCAGGGCTCCGCCCCAAACGTTTCTTGGTTCCGCCCCTTTCCCTATTAGCCTGAGCCTAAGGGGGCCCTGTTTCCCAGACTCAATGCATCTTTTTCCCTTGTGCAGTTTGACCTCAGAGGAAGCCGGACTGGAGGACTCGCCCGATTCCGGGTGGAGACTGTGCCTTCGTCTTCACGGACCTCTGCACCCAGAAGGGCTATCTCCAGACGGTCACGAATTACCTTTCCTCTTTGAGCAGGTGAGAGCTCTAGTTTCTACGACTCCAAACCGACCAAGGCCTGAAAGTCCTACTCCAGACCATCTTCAATTTGTTGTGACAACTTCGCGGGAGACTTTTTCTGAACCCAGACCTTCTCAGATTCCATGCACGAAGGTGTCTTCACGGCTCCTGTACTGATATCGCATGCCTCCCTTGCAGGCTCATGCTCTGCTGCTGCGCGGCCGGCCGCCCCCGCCCGATGACACGCTGCGCGCCCTGGCGGCGCTGCGCCTGCAGAGTTTGCACCGGGACTTTTCCCCGCGGGGGCCCCTGCCACGCCTGGACCGCCTGCTGCCGCCCCCCACCCCGCCGCGCGAACAGCCGCTGCGCCCTACCCCGAGGCCACAGCCCTCCGCCGCCCTGCTGGCCGGGGCGCTCTGGAGTCCAGGCCTGGCCAAGAGGCGGGCGGAGCGTGCCCGGCACGGTTGTACCGGCTGCTCGACGGGAAGCACAGCCCAGGTGGGAGGAGGCGGCGCCAGCTCGACGGCCGCGGTGCTGGGCGGCTGGAAGAGGCTACGGGGCATGGGCCAAGCTGAGGCCATGGCTGCCTACCTGGCTCTGGCGGCGCAGTGTCCGGGGTTCGGCGCTGCTCGGTATGACGTTCTGGAGCTGAGCACGGTGAGGGGGAGAAGGGAGAAGGGGACTCTGGTGGTCCAAGCCCCAACACCTTTACCCCAGAGCTACAGGCCGTCCTTCCCCAGCCTATAGGGTCATTTTATTCCCGACATATAGAACAGCTGGCAGCTACCCATCTCAACCCCCTGGACTCTCCAGCATTTGGGTTTGCACCTCCAGGTGCTTGTGGCCACTCCATACCTGTGCTGTAAATCAAGGGTCAAGGAAGCTCCCAGATCACACAGCCATTTCCCCCTACCAGAAGTAAAGCGGAAGCCCCGCCTTCGACCCTGACCCCGCCTGTCTCTCTGCAGGAGCCTGGTGGAGGTGCTCCACAGAAGCTATGCCTGGGTCTGGGAGCCAAGGCCATGTCCCTCTGCAGGCCTGGTGAGACAGAACCCATCCACAGCGTCAGCTATGGTCATGTGGCCGCCTGCCAGCTAATAGGCCCCCACACCTTATCACTGCGGGTGGGAGACAGCCAGCTCCTTCTGCAGAGTCCTCAGGTGAGAGAACACGGCGTATGGACAGCTGTAGACTCTAGGGCTCCAGCGTTGGTCAAAAGCAAGCTTAAGGAACTTACATTTGATTTGGGGGGAGTCCAATGATAAGCAAGGAATCAAAGACCAAGAGATAAATACTACAGAGTTAACTGGACAGGAATTGACCGGAGAGGCCTGAAGCCCTGGGTAAGTGGGGAGGGATTCTCAGGAAGATAGATAGCTTTAGGAAGATGTGGGGGGAGAGATGGAGGTGTGTGTGTGTGTGGGGGGGACCACAAGTACCAGGGCTGAGAGAAGAGTACTTAGTACTTAGTGTGCCGGGGATCAGAAAGGAAAATGACGGAGAGAGGAGAAAGGGAGAGAAGGTTGCCAGACTTGGTGCATGCAAGGAAGGCCCTACCTGGTAGGGGAAGCTGGAGCCCTAGAGCTTAGGAAGAGGAAAGAAAACAAGAGAGCCCGGCGGCCCCTGTTGCGCACTGACCGCTGCCCTCTCTTAGGTGGAGGAGATCTTCCAGCTGGTGAATGCCTACTTGGCCAACCCCTCCCCTGAGAGGCCCTGCAGCAGCCCTGCACCTCCGCCATGCCGAGACCTGCCAGACACTTCCCCTCCCAGCCAGCAGCAAGGTCTGGAAGAGCCCCAGGGACAGTCTGGCTGCCTGGGGCAGCTGCAGGACTGAGTCTGCCAAGAGGTCACGACTTTTCTTCTGCCTACAGCCTGGGCTGGGAGTGCTCTTGAGATTTGAGGAAACCATGGACCCTTTTTTGGCCCTGCAGGGACAGGGCGCACCCACACTCCAGGGCTGCCATGGGTGTGGACAGTTTTCTAGTTTGTTTCTTAATTTATTTGTAGAAGAAGAAAAAAAAAAATCCTTATTTACACAAACCCTTCCTGTGGGAGTGTTCTGGTCCTCGTCGGTGGGACATGCTCGAGTTCCGTGGCTCAGCCCCCCCACCCCCCCACTGTGGACGCCCACACACTGGGCTTTTACCAGGCACTGAGGGGAGTCTGAATACCACGGAGCTCCACCCTCCTTGACCTTCTGGATTTAACCTTCTCCTGGCCAGAGTGCCTTCATAGGATGGCGGGTGGAGCAGGCAAGAAGGCAGTACTGGAAGCTGGCAATTCCTCACCCTCTGCTCTCCATCGAGTGCTGTAGGGGTAGTAGCCTCCTGGGCTGGAGGGCAGTGAGTCATCAAGACAGGCACTACCAGGTCTTGGTGTTCAGTGCCTGGGCCCTATGTGGGCACGTGTTTGGTTACCCCATGCTTTTAGGATGAAATGGAGAGATGAAATGCCTGGAGCAGCATGCAGATGTGAAAACAACTCTGGCACAATGGGCACAAGCCTGCCCTTGAATTCTTATTCTGTCAGGTTGGGTTAGGTAGTGTTGAGTTCCTGGAGACTCCAGTGGTGATAAGTCCTAGCTCTTCTGACTTGCTAGGACTTACCACCACTGATACAGTTCACTGTATCACACTGTGTTCACTGGACACAGTTCAGCCCCTTTGCCCCTAAGACCCTACATCTCCCCCTTGAGTCTAGAGGCTAAGGCAACATCATGTAACTAGGAACAGCAGCTTAGGCACGGAGGACACAACAGGTCATGATCTTTCAGTAATCTGGAAGGGAACTGACCCTAGAAAACAGGCTGGTTGGAGGAGGCAGGGAGGGCCAGTGGGAACACACACTGAGACCTGGGCTAAGGAGTGAGAGGTCACAGCAGGTGAAGGCCAGCCTCCTATTGTGTGCCTGGATATGGAAGGTGGGCTCCTCCAGTCCCCATACTCACAGATCAAACTCTGCTATACTCATCATCAAGCTTTATTATTTTATTAGAAGTAAACAAGCATACCAAGAGCCAGGCTTGGAAGAGATAGGAGCAGCTCCTCGGCTGGACATGAACCTAGAAATGTGAGATGAAGTGGGGTCAGAGGGTCCAGGCATGGAGAGGGCGGCACTTGTCCAGGGCCAGCAGAGAATGTCATCACTGCTCCTGGGTGCCCCAGGAGATATAATCTGGCCGTGTAGCAGCGTGGTACTCATCAATGAGCTCCTGAACCACCTCCCTGGACCTGTCCATCTCCTCAAAGTTGTCCTTGAAGATGTCCTCCTTGCGGAACTGCTCAAGGAAGGCGCCCCGCTTCCATAGTTTGTCATACTGCTGGCAGGAACTTTCAAAAAGCTGGAGAGAAGGAGAGCTTCAGAATGGCATCCAGTGCAGGACACGGTACCAGGGACAGACAGTGGAACAGAGTGGCCAGGAGAGAGGGGTGTGGCTCAGGGATGGCAGCATCACCTACCATTCCTGAAGCCCTGGATTTGATTCTCGGTAACACAGACAACAGGAGACTGCACTCACCGAGGAGATACTGGTGTGGTTGGCCATCATGAGCCCGCTGACCCGGTGGGCTGAGGGAAGGTAGGGAGACTTCCTGGACAGGGCCACCTGGATGCTGGCTGGACCCCAGGGGATGAAGTTGGCCAACTTCCTTTCCCGAATCCTCTGCAGGCTCTTGTGGACCTAGGGTGGACAGAGAGGTGGTGGCTGCTGCTCCTCCACCCTGGGGGCCCAGAGGGTAGGGTGATGGGCCTCCCTTACCTGGGTGGGGTCCACCTCTCCCTGGATGATGTTGAGGATGGCGATGTAGCAGTGGTTGGTCTGACGATCCCGGCCTGTGGACACCATCACGTTCTTGGGCTGTAGCAGTCGCCTCATGACATCCAGGACTGTTGTCTTCCTCACACTGGCCACCTGAGGGAAGGGGGGTTCACAGGGACCATGTTAGCAGTCAGGGAGCAACCCAGAGATTCGTGGACAGACACAGGAGAGGAATCAACTATATCCCCATCAGCTTGGAGGTGGTGTGGTCTCTGGAAATGTCTTTAGATCAGGTCTGTGCTGACTGAGTCCTGCCATGGGTTAGGATCTAGGCTCTCAGCTCAGCAAACCCATGCCCTTGTGCATGAGCAGCGGCAGATCAATGAGCACTGCTTGCAGGAGCCAAAGGCGGTGGGCAGTGGAGACAGGGCAGCAAGCAAGGGGCACAGTGCCAGTCCCTGAGACCAGAACCCGGGGAGGTGGGGTGGAGAAGAGCTGCAAAGGGCAGCTCATGGTAGAGCAGGGGAAAAAGAAAGGCCACGGTCCTGGGACCCTGCGGGAGCGCTTACTGACTGGTCCGTGGTGAGAGGTGTATAGCCGGTCATGAGGAAGTGGAGCCTGGGGGTGGGAATGAGGGAGGCGATGAGGCCGATGAGGTCATTGTTCATGTAGCCAGGGTAGCGCAGGGTGGTGGTGCTGGCTGACATGATGGTGGACACCTGGGAACAGGAGATACTGTGTTATGGGACTTGATGGAGGTGGACCATCTCTCCTCTGACGACCCTCTAGCAGAGGGCTTCCATCCCAGGAGCGGGACTCACCAGCTGGTTGATCTGGGAGAAGGATGGGTTCTGGATGTGCAGGCGGTCTGTGGCGATCCGGTTCAAGGCTGTGTTGTCCAGCACCACCTGGCAGGACAGAAGGAATCAGTAACACCTTTTGAGGCAAAAGGGGACACTGAAGTAAGATACAAATAGCTTAGTTTCTGCAAACCCCCAAACCAGGAAGTGGGTTTGCTACCTTCCAAGAAATACCCTATCTCTGGGGCAGGATGATGCAGGACAGTAAACAAATGTCTCCCGTGTGCTTTGGTTCTGGAAAGACTACAGAGAACAGACATGGGCTTTGCCGCCATCAGGCCTAACTTTAGTGAAAAAGCAAATATTAAAAATGAGGCTGGAGGTAGAGCTTGTGTTCAATCTCTTACCAATAACTACAGTAGGCACTGTAGCACACACTTATAATTCCAGTTATTCAGGAAGCTGAGGCAGGAGGAATCACAAGTTTGAGGCCAGCTAGGGCCATTTAGTAAGTTCCTGTTTCGTTTCTTTTCTTTTTCAGTCTTGAGACTAGGTCTCACGCTGTAGTTCAGACTGTCTTGGAACTTAACTATGTAGCCCGGGCTATCCTAGAACTAATAGTGATCCTCTTGCATTAGCCTTCTGAAAAATGGAATTATAGGCATAAATCACCACATCCAGCTAAACTCTGTTTCTAAATAATTAAAAGTTTAGTTAACAATATACACAAAGGGATCTGACCTTGCCTGCATAGTGGGCATAAGGTTTTGCTACAAACATGACCCTTGAGTTAAAGTATAAGGAGACACTGAACAGGCAAAATGGGGTGTATATCGGGATAGGGGAATACTCCTTGTTGAGGGTCATACTGCCCCAAAGGCCAGGAAGAAGCTTGGGAGTTGGGATCTTAGTTCATAATTTGGCCTACATGGCATGATTTTGTTGGGTGTTCTTTGTGGGCCAGGGCTAGAAAATGGCAAGAGCTGTCTGTCCTTCAAAGGCGGGCCAAGCTCCTGGCTGTCTTCACTCACTCACCACACAGTCTGCATTCTGGGTCAGCCTCTTTAGGGTGAGAAGGGAGTTGTAGGGCTGGACCACCACATCACTCATCTCGTCCTGATTGGGAAACACAGAGTATGTCTGCACCAATTTCTTGGGGTACCTAAAGGCAAAGAAGAGGGAAAAGAGAGGGTGTCCCGTGAACTGAAAGGACTTCCCTGACTACTTACCTCCTTTCCAAGTGCCACAAAAGGAGCATGAGCAGACCTCAGTGTTCAGCACCCAAAGGATAAGCCACAATTCTCTAGATCCCAAGGTAACTTCCCATCTCCCTACTCAGTTATTGCTTCCAAGGTTTTACCTGGATGGTTCTGTCCTTGTGACTGGAATAGGGAGAGCAGAAAAAAGACCTCCAGCTCAAGGAGGAAAAGGAACAGAATGGAAAGAGGTCGCCTAGGAATTCTGCTTTAGTTCCTGTACTGTAACAAACACCTCAGCAAAAAGCTGCTTGGGAAAGAAGGGGCTCATTTGGCTTTTAGTTCCAGATTACAACCCATTATGTCAGGAGTTAAGGCAGGATGTCCACAGTAAAGAACAGAGAGAAGAGATGCATGGATCCTTGCTTCTGCTTGACAGCTGGCTTTCTCCTCTTTTATGCTGTTCAGAAAGCCCTAGGCTAGGTCTTCCTGTATCAATGAACAAGACAGTCCCTTCCAGACATGTTAACAGGCCAGCTTGATCTAGATACTTCATCAAAACTCTCTTCCTATTGGCAAGGTGACTTCCTGGTAAGGTGACTCAGTGGGTAGGGTAAAGGTGCCTGCCACCACTCTTATTGACCTGGGACCCACACCGTGAAAGGAGAGAGGCAAACTCCCACACACTGACCTCTGCACATATGCAGGGACACGTATGCCTCCTCACAAGTAAACAAATGAAGACGCAATTAAAATATTAACCAGCACACCGGGGCATCAGGGCTAATGACCTCTTCTCAGACTCAGGCTTACCTGTCATTCAGTCTTTCTAAGAGGTAGGAGCCCAGACCAGAACCTGTCCCTCCAGCAATGGAATGGCACAGCACGAATCCCTGAATGGGGAGAGAGAGAGAGAGAGAGGCAGTGTCCAGAGATCTCACCCTTGCCTCTCAGGCTCCTTGGGAAGGTTCAGAGACCAAGTAGTATCTGAGTAATCCATGCCCAAGAAGCTGATATCATTGAGATTGACTTTGATTTCCCCGAGAACACAGCAATATTTTAATAGCCCTCATGCTCCCTGTATCGTGTCCCCAAACAGATGTTGAATTGAATGTTTGCATCACATCATGTGTTGAGACCACCCCTGACCTTTCTTGCAGCATGCTTTACCACAGAAGAACCTCACCTCTAGACTGTCACTTCCGTCTGCTTCTCGGTCTATGATGTCAAAGATGTCCTCGTGAATTTTCTCACCCTGTATATAGACATGGGAAGGGAAAGTCAGGCCAAAGGTTCTCAGCACCAAGAACTCCACCCTTTGTCTCTGTTGCTGTCCCGAAGCCGATCTTCCCAGTCAGAATCCTTCTCGACCCAGAATTGCTACTTTGTGAATGATTTACATAAAATTTGCATAACCTCCTTCCTGGCAGTCCCTCTTCTCATCCTATCCATTTGTCTCGTATTTATTGCCAGTCTAGTCTGGACAGATTCCCAGATTGACTTGAGCGTTGCCTTGTCCCAGGCTAGGGTTACCGAGGAACTCTGGGACTGACACCTGTGAGAATCCTCTGCCCCAGTTGTTGCCCGCTCCTCCTCCATGCTCGGACAGGTAGATGTTCTCTGGGTTGTAGAGCTTGGCATAGGACGAGTTGAGGATGGAATGGATCACCCGGGGCTCCAGGTCCAGCAGCACAGCCCGGGGGATGTAATGCTCATCATCTGCCTGTCAAAGGGAAGCCCACAGGATGGGCCCTGAGAGCCTGGATGGGTCAGGTCCTGAATCCTCCCAACTCTGGCTGCTGCAGGCCCTCCCTCCTTAAGACTGCCATTGTGTTCCCATCTGCCCAGTGAGTTTCCCAGCACCAGGTCGCGCTGCCCGTCCCTTCAGGTCCTAGGGTCCTGGTCAAGTCACTGGGGGGCACCTGGTAGAAAAAGACGTCCTTGCGGTCAGTGCCTTCAGTGGCGAACTCCTCTACGATGCCCTCGGGGCTGATGCCATGCTCAGCACACAGCTGTTTCCAGAACTCGAACCCAACTGGGGGAGGGGGAAGAGGCCCAAGTCTGCTAGAGCCTTAAGGCCGGAAGACCCCAGCTCAGAGGCTATTACATTCAAGAAGGTGACCCAAGACGCCTGGAAGTTGTCACAGCCCAGGACTGAGGAGGCAGGTCTTGCCTGGATCATCATGCGCAATAGGGTAAGAAAGGTGGTTTATGGGAAGGACAAAAGGGATCGGTGGGTACCAGGCACTTGAATGCGGCCCAAGGGATAGAACGAGAGACTGGGGGGGTGGGTGGGGGGCCCGGCGGTCGCTTGCTCACTCTGGTTGCCGCACTGGCCCAGCTGCAGGGTGATGATCTCCCGGGGCATCGCCGGTCAGACGTGAGCTCGTCCGCCCCGGCCCGGCGGGAGTCCCGGCTGAGAGGAACGCCTAGCAGCCGGGACCTCAGGACATGGGGAGCGCGCTGTCTGCCGGTGTTTTGACGCGGACGCTGGGTCTGCGCGTGTGCAGTATGGGCCTCTCCGCAGCCGGCGGGCGGCAGAGCCCATCCTGGGCATCATTTTCTCTCCTCGCAGTCACAGCTGGAATTCAGCACAGGCGCAGAGTGAGGCCACGCCCCCGCATGTCAGGATGTGCGCGTGCGCGCAGCGAGACATTTAGCGAGCCGAGGATACCCACTTGGCCTTGGGGGAGGGGAGGAAGAAACAGCCAGGTGGATGCACCAAGTGTGGGAGTCACCTACCTACACTTGCCGGATGCCTTAGATCGAGGGGCTAGATTTAAGCCAACTTTTTCTTTAAGTATTGGGGAATTGAACCCATGTCCCTGAGCATAGTAAGAACCTGTTATACCACTTAGCTACACACCCAGCCCAAGCCACGTTTTCTTTCTTTTATTTTTTTCAATTTCTATTTTATTTTCATATTTTTACACTATAAAAAAGTACAAAATTTGCCACCTGGAGCCAGGTGTGGTGGTTCGTGCCTTTAATCCCAGAATTTGGGAGGCAGAGGCAGGTGGATCTTTGTGAGTTTGAGGCCAGCTTATCTATTGAGCGAGTTTCAGGCAAGCTGAGGCTTCATAGTGAGACCCTGTCTAATGAAATAAAAAATTACCTTCTCAGACTGGCCAGGTGTCGTAAAGGCCCTCGCTGCCAAACCTGCCACTATCTGGAGTTTGATCCCAGGACCTTCATGGTGGAAAGAGAATCAAGAATCCATTCCTGGATTGTCCTTTGACCTCTCTATGTGTGTGCTCTTGGGGCCTACAAACCGACACTAAATAAATAAATATATGTAAAATTAAAAAGTCAACCCAGGTGGTGGCTCATACCTTTCATCCCAGCACTCAGGAGACAGAGACAAGCCAGTCAATCTACATAGTGAGATCTAGGACAGCCTGGGCTATATTGTATCAAAATAAATAAATAGCCAGGCAGTGGGTAACCACAACTTTAATCTCAGCACTCAGGAGGCAGAGGCAGGCAGATCTGTGAGTTGGATGCAAACTGGTCTACAAAAATTGAGTTCCAAGACAGCTAGAGCTGTTACACAGAAAAACCCTGTCTCCAAAAAAGCCCAAAATAAGTAAGTAAACAAATAGATAAAGTTTACCATTTTAACCTTTTGTAAGTGTACTGTTCTATGGCATGAAGGTCTTCCACATTTTCAATGATGATGACCTTATTTAGAACTTTTTGATTTGGGGGGAGGGGGAGATAAGGTGTTATGTGTCCTAGGCTGGCCTCAGCCTCACTCTGTAACCCATAATAACCTTGAACTCTAGTTTTTCTTGCTGGTGTTTCTCAAGGAGCAGCATTGCAGACCTGTGCCGCCTCAGACAGAACTTTTCCAACTTCCCAAACTGAAACTCCATATCCCCAATCGTCTCCCCGCTTCCTCTCCAGCCCTTGACAACGGCCATCCTTTCTGTCTTAGGAATTTGCCTTCTCTATGTACCCAAGGGGCATCATGCAGTATTTTTCCTTTTGCTCCCACCCATTCCTTTCAGGTAGCAACATGTCTTTAGGATCCCTCCATTTGTACCTATGTCAGGACACCTTTGCCTTTTAAAGTTGGATAATAAGCAGGGCAGCGGTAGCACAAGCCTTTAATCCCAGTCCTTGGGAGGCAGAGGCAGGCAGATCTCTGATCTCTGAGTTCGAGGCCAGCCTGGTCTACAGAGAGAGTTCCAGGACAGCCAGAGCTATTATACAGAGAAACCCTGTCTCAAAAAACAAAAACAAAAAACTAAATAAAAGTTGAGTAATATTCTGTATTATATATATATATATATATAACTTGTTTTTGATCCATTCTTCTCTCAATGGCTTCCTCCTCCTTCTTCCTCTTCTGCTTTTGATACTGGGAACCGAATCTAGGACTTTGTTATCACATGAGGCTAGTGCCCTCCCTCAAGCTATAATTACAGTTCTCCTTTTAGTTAAAAAGAATAAAAACAAACAAACAAACACCATTGGGGTTGGAGAGAAGGCTCAGTCAGAAGAGCACCGGGTTTGATTTCCAGCACCTGTGTGTCCTGTGATAAAACATTCCTGGGGAGACACTCACATCTACTCACCCCAGACACAGAGCCCACAGCAAACAGACCATAGTACAGATAACACCAAAATCCAAGTTGATGAACCAGTGAGTTTTATTGGGGTAACTTACAGGAATATGGGTGAGGGGTTACTTACAGTAGCAGAAATGACTCCAAGATAGCCGCATCACCAAAGCCCACCCCAGCATGGCCGCTCACACTACACGGACAGCTCAACGGGTTGGACAGTGTCCTTTCCAAGTGACGCAGTTGGTCTGAACCCCTTCCAGGCATCTTGATTGGTTTTGGCTTCTTCCAGGGAACCAGCTTGGTCTGAGTCTTCTTTGGAGCTCAGCTTCACTTTGTCCAAGAGGGACTCGCAGCTTTTATTGCTGACTCTGGCAGGGAAGGGGCCTAGTGATTCTGGTCAGTTTCAGGAACTTCCTGAAGCTCTTTTGAGTCTTCCTGCCTAAGGAGCTTCACTGAATCATGGAATGTTTCGGATTTGGAGGAAATTGCTGCACATTACTATGTGGTGGCTAAGTACTGTCTTTAACTCCAGTTCCAGAGGATCTGAGGGCTTCTTCTAGTTCCTGCTGGCACTGTACACATGTGGTGCACAGACCCTGCAACCCAAACACCAGTACACATAGAGGAAAAGAAATCTTTAAAAACAAGATAAAATTTTAAATTTTGTTTTATTTTATTTATTTGTTTGTTTATTTTTGAGGCAGGGTTTCTCTGTGTAGCTCTGGCTGTCCTGGAACTCACTCTGTAGACCAGACTAGCCTTGAACTCACAGAGATCCGCTTAACTTTACCTCATGAGTACTGGTATTAAAGGAATGTGCCACTACCACCTGGCTAAATGTTTGTTTTAAATTGTGGTGTGTGTGTGTGTGTGTTTGTGTAGGAATGGTGAATTCCACTCAACAGCAGCCAGTGTGTTAATCTCTTGACCATCTCTCCAGTTCCTTCTTTTTACTTTTTAGTTTGAGGTAGAGTTTCACTAAACTGCCTAGGCTAGCCTTGAATTTATGACTCTGACTCAGCTTCCTGAGTAGCTGGGATTACAGGCACATGACACCTGGCCCAGTTCACTTTTTTTTTTCTTTTTTGTTTTTCACGACAGGGTTTCTCTGTGTAGTTTTGGTGCCTGTCCTGGAACTCACTCTGTAGACCAGGCTGGCCTCAAACTCACAGAGATCCGCCTGGCTCTGTCTCTCAAGTGCTGGGATAAAAGACGTGCACCACTGCCTCCTGGCACCTGGCCACTATTTGCTTAATTAAATTTTATGTGTATGAGTGTTTTGCCTGATTGTATGTACCATGTACATGCCTAGAGTGCACAGAGATCAGAAGAGGGTGTCAGATCTCCAGAACTGGAATTACAGATGGTTGTGAGCCACCATGTGGGTGTTGGGAATTGAACTCAGTTCTTCAGCAAGAGGAACAAGTGTTCTTAACCATTGAGTGATCTCTCCAGCCACTACTACTGCTATTATTATTATTATTATTATCATCATTATTGTGTGTATATCATGTGTGTGTAGACAGGCAGACAGGCACATACCATGGCATATGGAAGTCAGAGGACAACTTTAGGAATTGTCTCTCTCCTACTGCAATGTGGGTTTCAGGGATCACAGCCATGTTTCTGGCTTGCATGGCAAGCATGTTGGCCCACTGGGCCATCTTACCAGCCTCTATTCTTGTGGTGCTGGCTGTGGAATCCAAGGCTCACATATGTTAGGGTAGGCCTCTGCCTCTGCCTCTGCCCTGCACTCCCAGCCGTTCTGATCTTTCCAGCTGAGTTTCAGTGGATGAACAAAACAAGTTTATTCTTCATTCGTATAAGCATGCTCAGCTTTCATTGCTTACACTGGCAGGGACAGGCCTAGACTCTAGTCAGTTTCAGGGACTTCCTGAAGTTATTTTGAGTTATTTACCTTCCTGCTGAAGGACTTCCTGCAGGATGGAATGTTTAGATCCTGGAAGAAACTGTTAACACAACATGTTTTTCCTTTTATCCTAGATTGCTGTAGCAACTAACATTGTTCTGGTTTTTTCTATACCTGCATCTACACCTGGGTTATCAGGTGGTCATTTCTGTCAGTTCCACGGATGCTGGATGTAATTTATTGTTTCTAATTATCACAGTGAACTCTATTGAACTTTCCTACCCATCTTCCTTTCTTTCTCCTCCCTTCCTCTTTCCTTTGGAAAGAAAATGAGTTTTGTGAGTGCCCTGCAGGGGCAGGCAGCCCGGTACTAACAAGATTACTACCACCTGCCAGCTCCACTTTTGTTACAGTTTGGGGTTTCTTCCTCTCTAAATTGCCTGCTCTTTGGATTTTCTCTTTAGACATTTTAAGATAGTGTACGGCCAGGCATGGTGGTGCACACTTTTAATCCCAGCACTTGGTTGGTTGAAGAAGATTTTTCAGAGCAGGCCAGCCTGGGCTGCAAATCAAGACCTTGTCTTAAAAAACAAAACCAAAAACAGCTGGGCGGTGGTGGCACAAAGCATTTAATCCCAACACTTGGGAAGCAGAGGGCAGGCAGATCTCTAAATTCGAGGTCAGCCTGGTCTACAGAGCGAGTTCCAGGACAGCCAGAGCTACACAGAGAAACCCAGTCTCGATTATTCTTGTCTCAAGCTATGTCTTAGTTTAAATACCTAGAGAAGATTTTGATGGGTTGGTGAGATGGCTCAGTGGGAAAAACACTTGCCCCAAAGCCTGGAGACCAGAGTGCAATCCCCAGAACCCACCTAAAGGTAGGCAAGAGACTACTGCATATAGTTGTCCTCTGACCTTCATATGCACAGTAACAGAAGTCTATTTAAAAAACAATTTAACTTAGAAATAATTTTGTTCCCAGCCCCGGCGTGTCTCGGGCACTACCCCTGACCTTCAGCTCCAGCTTGCCATTTTCATCTTCCTGCAGTTCGCCACCCATCTTTTTCTTTATGTGTTGCCTGGTTGGTTAGTCGCAGAGCCCCACATCTGTCCGATGCTTTCTTCCAGCTGTGCTGGGATAGTTCGGCTTGCTCCCTGTAGGTCTTCAGTACATCTGGAATTTATCTGGAGGCTGCTGTGCGATAGGGATCTATTTTATTTTTTCCATATGGATGTCCAATCGTCTCCGAACCAATTACTGAGGGGTCGGAGCAGCCTCTTCCAGACCCTGGAACATTCTAAATCGCTGTTCGATCACTTGTTCGCTGCTCTCTGCAAGCAGGCTGGACTGTGGACTACCAGCCTCAGGCTTCTGTCCTGGTCTGGCTGCCTTTCTCTAGGAGGGAGACACTGAAAGTTGCTAGGCAAAGTACCTCTACCAAGTCATGATCAGACAAGGGTTTTTCTTTTCTTTCCTTTCTTTCTTTCTTTTTTTTCTTTTCTTTTCTTTTTTTTTTTTTGGTTTTTCGAGACAGGGTTTCTCTGTGTAGCTTTATGCCTTACCTCGAACTCACAGATATCCGCCTGCCTCTGCTTCCCGAGTGCTGGGATTAAAGGCGTGTGCCACCACCGCCTGGCTTCCTTTCTATTTTTAAAAGAGAACTCAGCTGCCTTCCAGCCTCTCTGCCTAGAATCTTCTGGACTTCTGTAGAGGCTCTAGCCTCCCCTCACCAAGGGGCCTCCTTTCTTTACAGGTTAGTTAGCAAGCGACCCCAAGAGGATGTGTCAGGGAGGGCCTGGCTACTGCCTTTGAAGTTTGAGGGTGGGGTGGGAGAGCCCGGCTTTGTGCCTGCAGAGTGGTGGTGGGGGGTGCTCTTCAGAGGCCGGGCCTTCTGTGAGTCTACCCCGAAGCCTGGATAAATGGGAGTGAACTCACCTCCCCACCCTGTGAGCCTGGTGGGGCTCAGTTTGCTGCCTTTCAAATAAGCTGTTAGCCGTTTATGAATTCTTGGGAATGGGAGAATTAAATTTCACCGTTTCTTGGATTAATAACAGTGACTTTCTGATTCTGTCTTGTACTCTGCTGCAAGTGGGGACTTTCTTCAAATCCCAATTTGCAGGTAAGCAGATTAGAATGTGTCCATTATACTCTGACAGGGCAGAGACACCTCTCCTCCTAGTCTCGTGGAGATGAGTGGGAAACTGAGAAACCTGTGTGTTGGCAGAACGGAGGGTAAACTCTCCCAGCTGTTTCTGCTGCTGATCGTCGGAACGACTTAAATGAGATGGAGAATGGGCGCCTAGCACAGGCCAGATGCATGGCCAAACCGCAACCACCATGAGCCGTTACCCTCACCCCTGGATGGAATCGGACATGAAGGGTAGCTTGGGTGTTGCTACAGATGAACAATCTTATTCAGGGAACAAAGAAAATGGATGTTTAAGTAACTAAAAACAAAACACAACACCCAAACTCAAGATAGTTATATTGTACAGATTGGGTTTTGGATCTGAATTCTACTGACAAGCAGAAAGCTTGGGTAGTTGGTCTCACATCCATCCAGGATCTCAAGGTCCTTTGTCTGTGGCTGGTGTTGAGCATCTCTTGGCTCAAGGTTTTCTGATCCAGGTTATGATAATTAGTAGGATGTGGTACCTTTGAGGCCTCAGCCTGTCTTTCATAATACCTGTGGCA
The DNA here is from genome assembly GCF_049852395.1 of Peromyscus maniculatus bairdii. Taxonomy (NCBI): domain Eukaryota; kingdom Metazoa; phylum Chordata; class Mammalia; order Rodentia; family Cricetidae; genus Peromyscus; species Peromyscus maniculatus. Next base: position 88,164,530 of record NC_134859.1, on the reverse strand, counting down.
TTTGTAAACCTACAAGTATGTCAAACATCCAGGCCTTTTATTGGGGACATAACCAGTACTAATGAAACATGGGTTCAGGTGCCCCTTCATTTCTCTCTCTCTTTTTTTTTTTTTTCTCTTTTTGAGATCAGGGTCTCACTGTGTAGCCCTGATTGGCTGGGAACTCGCTCTGTAGACTAGGCTGGTCTCAAACTCACAGAGACCCACCAGCCACCAGGCCTGGCTGCACCTTTATTTCTGCCTTGCCTGGAGTTACTGCATGAGTTACTCGGGTGTCTTGAGGGGGTGAAGAGAGGTGTGAGGTGGGGAAATGAGACCATTTCCCAGGGCCTGGAAGGAAGAGCAGTGTGCTAATCCCACTTAGCAGCTACATAAAGCTACTCCAGGCCAGGAATCTATGACCTTAGAGAATTCAGCTTCCAAAGTTAAGGTATACTGTGTTGTGGAAAATTATTTTAACTAGGCAAAGGTGTATTACATTTCTTTATGATGCATTTGTTTAATGATGTAAAGATGTGTTACATTTGTTTATGCTGAGGACTATTACTTTAACTGTGTAAAGGTGTGTTACATTTGTTTATGCTGAGGACTATTACTTTAACTGTATAAAGGTGTGTTACATTTGTTTATGCTGCATTTGTTTAATTACATAAAGATGTGTTACATTTGTTTATGCTGCATTTGTTTAATTACATAAAGATGTGTTACATTTGTTTCACCTTGCCTGCCTAAGGCACCTGATTGGTCTAATAAAGAGCTGAATGGCCAATAGCTAGGCAGGAGAGGCATAGACGGGCTGGCAGACAGAGAGAATGAATAAGAAGAGAAATGTACAAGGAGAAAGAGGAGCACATGCCAGGTGAAGAGGCCAGGCGGTCGCCAGCCCACAGATACAGAAGCAGTGAAAGTAACACACACGGAAAGAAAGGAAGGAAGGAAGGAAGGAAGGAAGGAAGGAAGAAAGGAAGAAAGAAAGAGTAAAAAGCCCTGAGGCAAAATGTACATAAAGAGGAACAGGTTAATTTAAGTTAAAAGAGCTAGCGGAAAACAAGCCTAAGCTGGGCCGAACCTTCAAAACTAATAATAATTCTCTGTAACATGATTTGGGAGCTGGTTGGTGGCCCCCAAAGAAAAAGCCACAGTACTGTGTCTGTAAGAGGGCTCAGTGGGTGAAGGCGCCTGCCACCAAACCCAAGAACCTGAGTTCATCCTCTGGACCCACGTGATGGAAGGAGAGAATCAACTGTCACAAGTTGCCCTCTGACCTCCACAAACATCTATCGGGAACTATGGAGGTCCAGCCCCTCGATAGACCCCTCCCAGACTCCGGGAAGAATCTACAACCAGCTGATAATTAATCTTTAATGGGAAGAAATGAATCTATGTACACGAAACTCCTTAGTCCATTTACTTTATTATTCTGTGACAGTTATAAGCTTATATTCTGCTCTCATATTTAGGTCATCTTTAGCCTGATTTCTCTCTACACTTGTCTGCGATCCCCTCTATGTTCTATCTTAATTCCTTCATCTAGTTCTGTCCCTTCTAGGTTCTCATCTATCTAGTTCTTTCCCCTATCAGCGCCTCTCCCGTCTCCTTCTCTCTCATCTGGCTCTTCCTCATCTTGTTCTTCCCCATCTGGCTCTTCCTCATCTTCCATCTCGTTCCTATTGTCCTCTCCTGTAGCCCTTCAATCTAGTTTTTCCCCATCTCAGTTCGTTCCTCTCAAGTTCTTACCCATCTAGTTCTTCCATTCTCTTTTCTCTTCTCTCTCTATGCCCTGGAAGTCCCGGTATATAAAGGGAGGGTCAGAGCTAAATTGTGTAAAGCTATTACTTAACGTCCACCTCTCCGAGGCGGTGTCCCCTTGTGGAATTTACTGTAAGTCAGGAGACTTGCACGTTGGCTGTTACCATTGTTAGTCCACCTGGGACTAACAATGGGCGCCCACCTGGGTGGTGTTTCCTGTAGTCCTTGAAAGTGGCCAAGGGAGATAGATAATCTGATTCCAGAGAAAGCCTTTCCTGAGGCTGTTCTCCAAATACCTGGAATGTGTATGTCCAGAGAGTGCTCAGTCTACACTGTTAGTCCTTCTTAGGGGAAAGTCAATTGGGAAAACTATGAAGGCACACATGATTTTCATAACAGAAGATAGCTGATATATAACAAGCCAAGTAACATCAAAAACTCCTTGGGATTTGGCTTCCTCTGGAGGAATTCCATGATCCCTCCAGGTAGTGACTTTGCCATAACCAGCTGAGTTCTTATGATATATTCCTGCGGCCCGCAGCAAACATCCCTGTCCCATGTACACACACACACACGTGCACATACATGCACACACACAGAGGTGATAAAATCTTTTAAAATTAAGACATGGAAAATGAAAACAGCAGAGGCTAAGAGGCAAAGTTCAGCTGGTGGTGGCACACACCTTTAATCCCAGCACTTGGGAGGCAGAGGCAAGTAGATTTATGAGTTCAAGGTCAGCCTGATCTACAGAATGAATTCTGGGCTGGGCAGTGGTGGTGGTGCACGCCTTTAATCCCAACACTCAGGAGGCAGAGGCAGGTGGATCTCTGTGAGTTCAAGGCCAGCCTGGTCTGCAGAGCGAGTTCGTAAAGCTACACAGAGAAACTCTGTCTTGAAAAACCAAAGCAGAAAAAAAAAAAAAAAAAAAAAAAAAAAAAAAGAATGAATTCCAGGACAGCCAGGGCTACGCACAGAAACCACCCTGTCTTTAAAAAAAAAAAAAAAAAAAGCAAAGCTTTCTATATGAAGCGAGTTGTGGTAAATTTGTATTTTTGATTATGAAACAGACTTTTTTTGTGTGCTGTGTTGTTTACTCAAGGAATAGGAAAGAGGAAGTAAGTCTGAAAGCAGCCATATTTGTGGCCCATTTCTGATTCTTTTATAATGTATCTACATTCTGTGGGGAACTCTGTCTTGAGCTGGTGAGTCTTAATAAGGAGCCAATCTTCTCAAGGTCTTATGGGGGAAATGAGCATGCAGACGTGCTGGGCCTGAGTCCAGCATAGAGGGTTGAACTTGGCGAGGTGGGAAGGGTAGAGCAAGAGAAACCAACAACCAGGAAAGACTTTCTGGAGGAGGTGGCACCAGCCCAGGTCTGGAAGTCCTAGTTAGGAATTGGGAAAGTGGAAAAAAATAAAGGGAGATACAAACAAAATATCCCAATAGTAATAATTAGAGGGAATAAACAGTTCAGGATGAATTATATGATATTCAGTGTCACTAGTGATCAGAAATGTACAGATTGAGGGCTGGGGAGATAGCTTAGTGGATAAAGCACTTACCTCTAACCAGAGGTGGAGCTCTCTGTCCTGTATGATCACACCCGGCAGTCCCTTCCCAAATTACCACTCAGAGGCTTATATTAATTATAAATGCTTGGTCAATGGCTCAGGCTTATTACTAGCTAGCTCTTGCATTTAAATTAACCCATATTTCTTATCTATGCTTTGCCACGTGGTTTGTAGCTCATTACTTCATTTTCTCCATGTCTTATTTCCTCAGGGGCTGGCTGGCATCTGCCCAGACTCTGCCCTTCTTCATCTCCATCCTCAGTTTGATTGTACTGCCTAAAACTGCTTTATTATCAACCAATGAGAGCAACACAAATTCACAGTGTACAGAAGGATCATCCCACAGCATTTACCTTGCAAGCAGGAGGACCAGAGTTTAAATCCCCAAACCCCTTGTAAAAGTTGGCTAGGTGTCATGGCTCTCTGTAATCCCAGCACTCAGGAGGCAGACAAAGGGGATCCCCATGGCAAGCTGACTTGCTAGACTACCCAGAATCACCAAATTCCAGGTTCAGTGAGAGACCCCCCCCCATGTCAAAAAATAAAGTGGAAAGTGTTGGAGGAAGACACTTGATGTCAACTTAAGGCCTCTACATATGTAGGAATGTGCACATGCACCCTTACATTCATATGCACACATGTGCACATATGCTTGCACACCACACACAGATACACCTGCAAAAAAAAAAAAAAAAAAAAAGAAGAAGCATGCAGCAGGGCGGTGGTGGCTCACACCTTCAATCCCAGCACTGGAAGACAGAGGCAGGTGGATCTCTGTGAGTTCGAGGTCAGCCTGGTTTACAGAGTGAGTTCCCAGACAGGGCAGTTACACAGAGAAACCCTGTCTTGAAAAACAAAGACAAAACAAAATAGTAAACATGGGATCATCATGAAAATCTACTCTATTGCAAATGTTGTTATAATATCTGTAAGTTTTATGACATTTGTGTGTGTGCATGTGTGTGCTTTGTGTCCAGAGGATGCCAGTGTTCTGTTCCTTTAGTCTCCATTTATTCCCTTGAGACAGGTCTCTCAACAAACCTGGATCAAGGCTGGCAGCCAGGAAGGCCCAATAATCTTCCTGTCTGGATCAACTCCTCAGTGCTGGGGTTACACAATACTCCATGTGACCATGCCCAGTTTAAAAAAAATGCAGCCAGGTGGTGGTGGTGCATGCCTTTAATCCCAGCACTTGGGAGGCAGAGGGAGGTGAATCTCTGTGAGTCTGAGGCCAGCCTGGTTTACAGAATAAAATGTGTGTGAGACTGAAGCGATGACTCTTCAGTGGTTAAGAGCACTTGTTCTTGCAGAGGACCCAGGTTCAATTCCCAGCATCTACATGGCAGTTCACCACTGCCCATGGCTCCAGTTCCAGGGCATCTGCTACCTTCTTCTGACCTCCCTGGACTCCAAGCACATAGGGGATGGGGATCTGATATCCCTGTGGGCGTCAGAGAACAACTTTGTGAAGCTGATTCTCTTCTTCCACGTTAGCATGACTTCCTGGGCTTGAACTCTGGTTGCCACACTTGCTCAGCAAGCCCCTGTATCCTCTGAGCCATCTCACTGCCCCTGTTTTCTTTTTCTTATAAAGGGCACCCTTGTACTCCTTCACAGGGATTTGCAAAGCATATTTAGCTGATTTTTACTGACGGACACGTGAACGTATACGTTGTTTTTCACTGTTGTAAACACAACCACAGAAAACAACCTCTGCATGTACATCCTTGTACAAATGCCCTGGGATAGAGTCCTCAAAGCAGAACCGCTAGATCAGGTTTTCATGCATGCTATATAATAATTACATAATAATGTTATACCCCTGAGGATTCTAACCATTTATGACATCATGAATAATGTACAAAAATACTGCACAGAAGGACCCATTTCTCAGAAGCCCCATTAACACCAGATGTTAACCAGTCTTTATGCAGCCATCAGCCCATGCGTACTATTTTATGCAGGAAAGAATATTATCCACCATACAGCAGAAGGCGTCTATAGTTAAGAACTAGCCGAGCCTGGTGGCTCACACATTATTAGTATGAAAAATCAGAAGGGTTCTAAAAGAAGGAAGGATGTGTACTGATAAAACCGGAAGGTGGTGTCTGGGGATCTTGGTTTTTCAGAATGCAGGAGAGACTTCCATGTCTAAATACTGAAGGGATTGGGGTTTGGAGCACCAAGGTCCTTGAGGAGGTGGCGCTCCTGGATGCAGGGCTCAGGTGGAGGGATTAAGTGCCGGAAGGAGGAGAGGATGAGGGCAGTTAAAAATAAGTCAGTAGGGTGGTAGTGGGGGACAGGAAGTTGAGGGGGCTTCGGCTGACGGCTTCGATTTTCCCTGTCAAGTAGGAGTGAAGTTCTCCGTGGGGAGAACGAGAGAGGAGGGAGACAAAGGTAGGGAACAGAAGAGCTCTGACAAGGACAGCCCAGGACTCCCAGCCCAGGGGGTGGAGAAGGATGGCAAGGTTGGAGCCTGAGTTGCCATGGCAACTGTCTGCGGCTTGAGCTCACACTGTCTTCATCTGTGCTCAAGTGCAGGGGTGAGAGAGCAGACAGGGAGAGCTAGGTCCCGGGTTTCATCAAGAGGGCGAGTTGAAGATGACAGGAATAAAAGAGAATTAGATGGGGTCATCCAGATTCCAGGGAGAAGGATGTAAACCCACAGAGCCATAGCCCTGAGGAGCGTGAGAGCATCCCTGGGAAGACAAAGAGACAAAGAGAAAGGAAACAGAGGTGCAGGAAATGCAGTCACAGGAATAAGCTGTCAAGTTGAAGGTTAAGGGGGTAGGGACTGGGGAGATGGCCCAGTGGTTGAGAGGGCCAAGAGCACACTCTGCTCTTCCAGAGGAGTTAAGGACAGCAACTTAACTACTTCTGCTCCTCCAGAGGGCCAGAGTTCAGATCCCAGCACCCACGTCAGGTGTCTCACTCTGCCTGTAACTCTGGTTCTAGGGGACCAAACACCCCCTCCAAAGACACCATGTGCACAGACACCCCTCCAATTAAAGAATATAAATATAGGAACAGGAATTTCTTCTCTCTCTTTTTTTTTTCTTATGGTTAGGAGCCCTCACAGTCATGTTGTATGAATTCAGAAATGCCTGCAATATTCTGGCCAGTACACATAAGACATACCCTGGGGAGCCCTTGTTGCCAGAAGGTTCTGGAACTTAACTTAGGTCCCTTGAAGTTGATCGCCTTGAAAATCAAACAAACAAACATGAAGTAGATCACTGGAAACTTCTGACATAGAGATTGATAAAGTCGCAGCATGGACCTCAGAGAAGTTTTTTTTTTTTTTTTTTTTTTTTTTTTTTGACAAAGGGAAGTATTTACTTGTTTATTTATTTACTTTAACAGAGTCTCAGTATGTAGCTATGTATGGAATTCACTGGGTAAATTAGACTGGCCTCACTCACAGATTCATTTGTCTTTGCCTCTGATTACTGGGATTAAAAGGCATGTGCCACCACATCTGGCAAGACAGTAATGATTTAAAGCTGTGCACGCCTTTAATCCCGACTTGGGAGGCAGAGGCAGGCAAATCTCTGTGGATTCCCGGCCAGCCTGGTCTACAGAGCAAGTTCCAGGACAGGTTCCAAAGCTACACAGAGAAACTCTGTCTTGAAAAACAAAAACAAAACTGGTAATAAAGGTGGGCATCATGGCATACACTTGTAATTCTAGTACACAGGAGGCTGAGGCAGGAGGATTGCAAGTTTGAAACCAGCCTGAGAGACATAGCAAGACCTTGTCTTTGTGGTCATTGTCACCATTATTGTAGTTGTTATTGTTATTAGTATATAGTAGTGAAAGTCATAATAGTAAAATAAAGCAGAGGAATGTGACTTTTTTTTTTTGTTTTTCGAGACAGGGTTTCTCTGTGTAGCTTTGTGCCTTTCCTGTAGCCCAGGCTGGCCTCGAACTCACAAAGATCCACCTGCCTCTGCCTTCCAAGTGCTAGGATTAAAGGCGTGCAGGCCACCACCTCCTGGCAAGGAATGTGACTTAGTAGAATGCTTCTCTACCACACACAAAGCCCTGGGTTCTACCCCCAGCACCAAATAAGTTACAGAAATGGAGAGGGTGAGTGCAGTTGGATGCTCCCCCCTCCTTTGCTCTGCTCCTGTTTTTTTTTCTTCTTGGAACTTGGTTCAGTAGCCATCTTGAGCCTGTGAAGACTTTAGCTGTGTATCAGAGATGCGGGGGAGAGGCAGTGTTGCGTAACAGTTTCCTCTTGAATTGTAACATTCCAGCCTACAGGGGAGCTCCTTAAACTCAAAAGTAAACAACTCAAAGTAACTTCAGGAAGTTCCTGAAATTGACCAGATTCACTAGACCCCCCCCCCAGCCAGATTAGGTAGTAAAAACAGACTTTGCTCAAAACTCTCAGACCAGACCAACTTCAGGAAGTTCCTGAAATTGACCAGATTCACTAGACCCCACCCCCCAGCCAGATTAGGTAGTAAAAACAGACTTTGCTCAAAAGAGCAGCCAAGCGGTGAAGAAAACTCTCAGAAGCAGAAACCCGCTGAGCTGCCTAGAAGGGATTTAGACCAACTGAGGCACATGGAAAGGACCCTCTCCAACCTCTTGAGTTGCCTGCAGGCTATGCAGTGTGCAACAGGTTCCCATCTTTGTGAGCTGTCACCCATGCTGGGGTGGTGATGCAGCTGTCTTTGAGTAACCCCTCACCCATATTCCTGTAATCCAGTGGTTCTCAACCTTCCTAATGCTGCGACTCTTTAATACAGCTCCTCTTGTTGTGGTGACCCCCAGCCATAACATTATTTACATTGCTACATCATAACTGTAATTCTGCTACTGTTATGAACCATAATGTAAACATCTGTGTTTTCTTGGGGGGGCTTAGGACCACCTGTGAAAAGGTCCTTCGACCCCCAAAGGGTTTGCAACCCACGGGTTGAGAATTGCTGTATAAGTAACCCCAATAAAACTTACTGTTCACCAGCTTGGACTTTGGTGTCGTCTATACAATGGTGTGCCGTAGGCTCCCCGTCTGGGGTGAGTAGATGTGTGTGGCATCTCCCCAGAAAAGTCTGTCACACAACAGGCAGAAAGGCAGGATGACCACATGTTGGTCACTTTCTGCTCGGATGAAATAACAGAGAATCAATCCTCAAGGAGAAGAGGCTTTATTTGGCACCCAGTCTAGGAGAGTCCAGGGCATGAGCTCCAGGCCCTTTGGCTTTGGGCTTGTGGTGAGGCTGCATATCTTGGTGGTGGAACAAACCCATTCACCTCATGGCAAGAGAACAAAAGAGGAGAGACCTGGTTCCCAACATGCCTCTGGCTGTGGCCCGCCCAGCTAAAGCACGAAATCTGGCGAGGGACGCTGAGGTTAAACAGCACTCTAGACACCCAGTTTCAGTTCGTCAGGGAAGCAGCTCTCTTCATTCGTACCAACACGGGCTTATATACCCCTCTAACAGCAGGGGTCAAGGAATGGTTACTCTGTATCTGGAGGCAAGCCTGACACTTTTTTCCAAACAGGAAAAACCACAGGGGAACTGATCCCCAGCACCCTCCGAAACCCAACTGCACATTTTTCACATAAACAACTTAACTGGGACAGGACAAAAAAGGGCATTTAAAATTAAGGCAGCAAACTTACTGCTACAGACAGCCTCTCTAAGGAACTCTGTCTCAGCCGTCTTATTTCTCAGAACTAGTTCTTCTGTAGCCCAGGCTGGACGGGGATCTTGCTACATAGTCAAGGATAACATTGATTTCTGATCTTTTACGTCCACTACCTCCGTGCTGGCATTACAGGTGTCTACTGCCACACCCAGTTTTTATTTGGTGCTAGGGATCAAACCCAGGGCTTTATGCATTCTAGGCAAGCAATCTACTAAATACTGAGCTCATACCTGCTCCTTTATTGGTTTTTTTTTTGGGGGGGGGAGGTCATTATCTCACATAGACTTGCTATATAGCTGAGGATAGCTTTGAACTTATCCTGTGCCTTTTCCTCCCAAATGCAGCGATTACAAGGCTCCCACATCAGGCCTGCCTCAATCCCTACCTCTTTTGTTTTCTTTAATTTGTTATTTTGTATGTGTATGAGTAACTGAAGGTGTGCTTGTGCCGTGGAGAAAAAGGACAACTTTCAGGAGTCAAGTCCCTCCTTCACCTGTGAGTTCCAGGGACTGCACTCAACTTGTCCAGCTTCCATGGTAGTCACTCTGACCACTGAGCCATCTCCCCGCCTTGCTCGCCCTAGTCCTTGTTTGTATGTTTGTTTATTGAGACAGGGTTTATCTGCACAGCTCTAGATGTCCTGGAACTCATTCTGTAGACCAGGCTGGCCTCGAACTCAGAGATCTGCCTGCCTCTGCCTCCTGAGAGCTGCAATCAAAGCCTTGTACCACCACCACCACGCCACTGCAGGCCCTAGTCTTCGTGGCCTTTCTATTTCCCAACAGGGCCACCCTGGGAACCAAACTTTGAAACATATGGGCCTTTTGGGGGGATATTCAAGATGCACACTCCAGCAGGTCACAGGTTCTTGCTGTTCTATGAGGTGCTCCGGCCCTGTTCTGCCTACCTCAGGATTTAACGAGTAAGAAAAACATCCACAGTGTGCTGTTTGCTTAAGCTGCTGTTAATTGGGCATTCTGTTGACTGCAGCTGAATGCATTCCTGCCAGATAGAGTCATAGGGCCAGCTAGGAGCCCAGGCAAAGCTAAACCCAGGTTTTCACCCTCGAAGTCTGGAATCTTTCAAGGGCAGCAGTGGTTCTAAGGGTGGTCCCAGGCAGGAAGCATCAACACTACCTGGGAAGTTACCTCAGTGTTTGGGACTCTCCACCCCAGGGGCTTGGGCGTGGGACCTAGCACCCCGGTCTAAGGGGCCCTGCAGGTGAGTGCAGCACCTGAAGACTGAGGGCCACCGTCTCCAGCTGCGCTCTGCACTGTGGGCTTCTGCATCAGCTGTGGCGGCAGCATCTAGCATCCTGAAACTGCCACATCTCAGAGCCACTGCAGACCTCCCGACTCTGAATCCGAATTTTTAGGAGATCCATGGGCCACATGCACACTCACTGGACCACAGTAATTTGTTTGTTTTTGTTTGAGACAGGGTTTCTCTGTATAGCCCTGGCTATCCTGGAACTCTGTAGACCAGGCTGGCCTCGAACTCACAGAGATCTGCCTGCCTCTGCCTCCTGAGTGCTGGGATTAAAGGCGTGTACCAGTACTGCCAAGCTTTCCCCTCCCCCCTTTCAAGACAGGGTTTTGTGTAGCCCAGGCTGGCCTTCAACTCACTATGTAGCTGAGGATGACCTTGAGCTCCTGGGACTCCCACCCAATGTAGGGATATAGGTATGTGTCACTTTGCCTGACTATGACTATTTAAGAAGTTGGTTTTGTAAAAAATTTATTTTCTTTTCATTTATGTGTCTGTGTGGTCCTGTTGGTTCCAGAAGAGGGCATTGGATTCCCTGGAGCTTGGCTTACAAACCAATCAGGATACATGATGTGGGTGCTAGGAACCAAACTCAGGTCCTCCACAAGAGCAGCAAGCTCTCTTAAACACTGAGCCGTTTCTCCAGCCTCCAAGAAGTTATTTATTAATTTTTTTAATGTAGCAAAACCCAGATTGATGGCACATGATGGCCAGTCCCACAAGTTGTCCTCTGTCCTCCATGTGCATACCATGGCACATTCATTTACATACAAACACACACAAAATAAATAAATGTAGTTAAAAAAAAAAAAAAGAAAAAGAAAAGCCAGGCACGCCTTTAATCCCAGCACTTGGGAGGCAGAGGCAGGTGGATCTCTGTGAATTTAAGGCCAGCCTGGTCTACAGAATGAGTTCTAGGACAGCCAGGGTTGTTACACAGACAAACCCTCTTGAAAAAACAAAAGAGAGAGAGCGGTATTGGAGAGATGGTTTAGTGGTTAAGAAGGATTACTGATCTTGGAAAGGACCCCAGTTCCTTCTCAGCACCCCTGTTGGGTGTCTCACAACTGCCTCTAACTCTAGCTCTAGACAATCTTTTTTTTTTTTTTTTTTTGAGACAGGGTTTCTCTGTGTAGCTTTGCGCCTTTCCTGGAACTCACTCGGTAGCCCAGGCTGGCCTCGAAATCACAGAGATCCGCCTCTGCCTCTGCCTCCCGAGTGCTGGGATTAAAGGCATGCGCCACCACCGCCTGGCCCAGCTCTAGACAATCTTAACCCCTCTCTGCCAACTTAGGTACCAGGACACATGCGCACAGATACATACATGCAAACACATTCACTAAAACGCTCGCGCATTTAAAACATCACACACACAAAATAAATAAACAAACAAATAAATAACTAAATATTTTTATATTAAAAAAGGAAGAAAAACCCGCTTGGCTTGATGGTTCACAACATTAATCCCAGCATTTGGAAGGCAGAGGCAGGTGGATCTCTGTGAGTTTGAGGCCAGCCTGGTCTACAGAGTGAGTTCCAGGACAGCCAGAGCTACATAATGAGACCCTGTCTCAGAATAAACAAGAATTGTATAATTTTACCTTGTTCACACTTTTTTTGTTTGGTTTTTGATTTTTTTCAAGACAGGGTTTCTCTATGTCGTCCTGGCTGTCCTGAAACTGGTCCTGTAGACCAGGCTGGCCTCAAACACACAGAGATCTCTGCCTGCATCTGCCTTCCTAGTGCTGGGATTAAAGGCATGAACTACCACTGCCCAGTAAATTTTCAAAATTCTTTAGTTGTATCCGATGAACAAGTAGCTTTCGGGGGGCTGGTGCCGTTTCCGTCATTCCCTGCCTGGCCTTTGTGTAGAGGGAGGATGGATCTGTCTGCTCTGGTGCAGCCAGCTTGCATCCTGCTGTTGATTCATTGGAGGGGCAGTGACAGCGTGCTACAGCTGGACCGACTCAGAGATCATTTATTAATTAGGCCTTCCAGCCCTGCCCCCAGTGTTCGTTCACACAGGAAATGATGTCATACTACATCCCAAGGAAAGCAGGGATGCCCTGGATGGGCTGCTAGAGGCAGCAGCCATGTAGGTGAGGGGTCCCAGTGTCACTCAGGAGCCCAGTTCACCTTGTCATTGTGAAAAGAAAAGGAACTTTTTTTTTTTTTTTTTTTCCTGGACAGGATGTCATGTAGCCTAGGCTGTTTAACCTCCTGATCCTCCTGCCTCCTCCTCCCAAGTGCTGTGATTACAGTACTGTGCCCACCACGCCCAGCTATCGTGGAGATCAGTAGCTACAGTCGGCCTTCCCAGTGATGTAGCTACTTACCTACGCTGCCTGAGACTTTAGCTGTTGACCCTGGAGCAGGGCAGGTCTGCCTTGTAGAGACTGTCGCAGTGGCTCTGTAGTTCCTCTGCAGAGTCCCCCGTGAGAGCTGTTACAATCTGCACACTAGTGACCGAGCAAGCCAGCCAGGAGGTTTCCGGGATGGACCAACACCAAACAGCTTGAAACTGATCCCTGGTTGAATCATCCTGTGCTCTCATGAGGACCTGATAAACCAAGCGATCCTGGAAACAGAACCACATGCAGGACTCTGTTGTCTTCTGATGCACAGGTTCATGCTTCTGGAGCGACACACATGTGGCCTGAAGTGTTTTCTACTGTGGAAGCCAAGTGTTCTCACGTGTTAGAACCCAAGTGATTTTAACCTTACATTCCCTCATCTGACAGGCTTCCTCCCCCAGAGCCTTTCTAGAAGTGTCTGGGGATACAGGAAAAAAAAAAAATTTCATGCTCCCTGTTGGCTTTGCACTTGCTAATGTAGAGATGTCTTGTTTTGTTTTATTTTATTTTATTTTTGATTTTTCAAGATAAGTTTTCTCTGTGTAGTTTTGGTGCCTGTCCTGGATCTCGCCCTGTAGACCAGGCTGGCCTCAAACTTATATTTTACTTTTTTAAAGGAAGAAATGAAGCCTTTTGTTTATAGACAACAAGACTAGGGAGGGGTTGGAGAGATAGCTCACCAGTTGAGAGCCCTAGCTTGCAGGACCTGGGTTGGATTCCAGCATCCACACCACAGCTCACTACTGTTTGTAACTCCAGTTCTGGAGGACCCGTCATTGTCTTCCGGCCTCTGAGGACAACCAGGCATTCATATGGTACACTTACATGCATGTAGGCAAAACACTCATGTACATAAAACATAAATCTTGAGAAAAAAAAAAAGGACATGGTCGTAAATAGAGAATCCTGAAGCACACTTTATTCTGTATAAAATAACTTCTCCTAGCCCTTATGTATTACAACCAGGTTAGGGATGTAGCTCAGTGTTCCAGCATTTGCCTGTATGTACAAGGCCCTGAGTTTAGTCTCTGCCACTACCAAAATTAATCCATACATCACAAATATATAAGCATTATAATGACAAAGAGTATTACTGAAGTATGTCTAGAAAATAGAGGAGGGCTGGAGAGATGGCTCGGTGGTTAAGAACACTGGCTGCTCTTCCAGAGGACCTGGATTCTATTCCCAGCACCCATATGGCAGCTCACAACCATTTAACTCCAGTTCCAGGGCCTCCAAGGGTACCAGACATACATGTGTTGCACCCACAAAACTATCCGTACACTAATAAAATAGTTCTTGAAAATGTAGAGAAGACATAGAAGAGCAAGGAAATAAAATGACAACCTGGAGGATTCGTGGTGGCTTTTGGGACTGCATTACTGTCCTCTCTAGTACTTAAGGACTCACACAGTCCTAGCTGGTATTAGACTAACTGTAAATCACAGGTATCGATGCTTGTTCATCAGGACTCAGGGTGACCACCGAGTTGCTGGGAGGAAGACTTCCACTGTGGCTCTGTTTTAAAGACAGCTTTTGTTGTTGTTATTTTGTTTTGTTTTGTTGAAGCAAAGTCTCTTGTAATTCAGTCTGGCCTTCAACTCTGCACATAACTGAGGCTGGCCTTGCAAACGCCATCCTCCTGCCTCTACCTCTCAAGTGCTGGGATTCAAGGCATTTGCCACCATACTTGGTTTGTTTGAAAGAAGACATGATGGGTTCATTTTATGTATATATAAATTTTGTTCTACCAAATGATGTCTTTGTTCCTTCAATTCTCTATAAATGCATGAATAGCTCTGCATGTATAGTTCAAATGTTTACCTGTGCTTCTGACATTGAATCGGGTTGGAAAGTCTTGGGCCATAAGTAGTTTGCAAACTCCTGATGTGCACTAAGTAGCACAGGGCCAGCGTTGCACAAGGTCCCCTGAAGCAGAACATCCCGAGGGCCTCTGTGCTCTTCTGGGATGCATCTCAATCTTACGATAACAGACTCTTCTAGAGACACAACCCCTTATTTTGCAGACCCCTGCACCCCTAATCAGTCTTAAGTGTTCCCCTCCTGGTTCCTCCCGTATCTTGTCCACAGTATCTTGTCCAACCGCCTCGTGAGAGCCTTAATCACACAGTAACATGATGAGTTATTTACAGTCAGGAGAACAATGGGCAGAGGAATTCTCCGGCTGGGATATCTTGCCCATCTTTGCTGTCTTCAGCACTTAACAGGTGTCTACAAATTAGCAGCCTCTCAATAAATGTTTGTTGGAATGAAGGAATGATGAAACTTGATCCACGGACAGGAAATGACCAACCCAAGATCACAAATCTAGTTAGTAACAGCTTTCTGAGAGCAAGATTACCAAGACACATTATTTATTTATTGGTTTTTCGAGACAGGGTTTCTCTGTGTAGTCCTGGCTGTCCTGCGACTCACTTTGTAGACCAAGCTGGCCTCGAACTCACAGAGATCCACCTGTCCCTGCCTCCTGAGTGCTGGGATTAAAGGTGTGGCCATCATGACCAGTTCGACTGTATCTTGAAATACAATTTTGGTGGAAGGATTTTTCACAGAATTAGAACTTTGTGAGATGGGTGTGGTGGCTCGTGCCTGTAATCCCAGCATTTGAGATGCTAAGGCAGGAGGAGTACAGTGAGTTAGAGGCCAGCCTGGGCTACATCGTGACTTGCAGGGCAGCCTAGACCTTAGAATGAGATCCTGTATCAAACAAATAATAAAATAAATAATAAATAAAAATAAAGAACTGCGTTGGCACTGGAGAGATGGCTCGGTGGTTAAGAGCACTTGTTCTTGTAGACGGCCAGGTTCAAGTCTCAGCACCCACATTGCAGGTCACAACTGTCATTAACTCCAGTTCTAAGGAATTGAAAGTGCCCTCTTCTGACCTCTGAGGTCATCAGGAATGTGGTGCACAGACATACATGCAGGCAAAACGCTCCTAAAATAAAACAGTTCTAAAAATGTGTTGTTAGCAGGGGTGGAGGGTGGGGTGGGGTGGGGTGTGTGTGTGTGGGGGGGGGCCGCCTTGTCATTCTAGTAACTCTGAAGGAGGAGGCAGGAGGATCAAGCATTCAAGGCTGTGGTTCTAGAGGGAGTTTGAGGCCAGGCTGTGTGGGCAGCATGTGACTCCCCCTCTCCAAAAAAAAGTTACCGGGTGGTGGTGACACATGCCTTTAATCCCAGCACTCGGGAGGCAGAGGCAGGTGGATCTCCATGAGTTAAATATCATCCTGGTCTACAGAGCTGGACAGCCAGAGAGAGCTACACAGAGAAACCCTGTCTCGAAAAACCAAAAAAAAAAAAAAAAAAAAATTTAAAATTAAAAATTAAAAAAAAAATAAACCATGACCTCTTGGACCTGACTCTACCTTGTAGGAATAGACTAAGTCCATATTTGTGGAAGGAGCTACTGGGCTTCTCACAGTTGGGAAAGGTCCCCAAGGGGATGTAGTTCAGTAGAGTGAATTAATTGTTCTTTCTGGTTTGTTTTGTCAAGGGGTCTCATGTAGCCCATGTGGGTCTTGAACAGCTGTCCCCGCTGCTGCCGCCTCCTGAGTTCTAGAATTATAGGTCCCCATCACCACGCTTAGCTTAGAGACTAGCTGACTGAATTAGAAGGATGCCAAACCTTGGATAAAGGGGGCACTGCCACCGTCCTTGAGGGCATCTGTTGGAGATGTCTGGACTAATCCTCTCTGTCTGGTGAGCACCCTGGCTGGTCCTAGAATGGAGAGGCTCCTTTGGTTTTGCTGAGGTGCGCAGAGTCGGAGTAGGATGTCAGCGTGGGAGAATCCTGGTAGCTGTGGCCTTTGAAGAGGTCAGAGTGACCCAGAACATGTAATCTGGCCAGTGGCCAGGTGGTAGACCTCACTGAGCTCAGCAGAGACTTCCCAGAATACAGATTCCAGAAAATTTGCTCCAAGAATGTGCAGGTGCCCATGCTTGCTGGTTCTTTTCCGGTGGGAGGGCATGGGAGACTGAGGCAGAGGGGACAGCACACAGAGCAGTGTGCTGGCCGGCTGGAAATCCTCGTCACCCACCTTCCAAGTCCTCTTCACCCACCGGCAGACTATTCTGGGTGGCCTGATCGGCTAGAGGGGAACGTGCATAAGGTCTGGGCGGGACCCATAGGTGGGAGTGTACTGGTGAGGGCCCGTGTCAGCCTCAGAGAACAGATGTTGCTTCATTTGGTCACAGTGGATGTGACATGACCTCAGTGGGCAGGGGACAAACAACAGCACCTCATGGATTTCATCACAAACTCTTGCCTAAAATGAGGTTCTGATAGGTGGCCCAGGTTGGCTCTAAACTCACTACGTGGCCTTGGATAACCATGAACTTTGGATCTTCCTTAGGATTGCAGGCAAGCAATCCTGCCCCGTTTTATGCGCTCCAGGGGATTGAACCCAGAGCTCTGTGCATACCAGGCAAGCATGCTGTCAACTGAGCTTCATTCCTAGTCAACATACAGAGAGAGAGAGAGAGAGAGAGAGAGAGAGAGAGAGAGAGAGAGAGAGACAGACAGTCAGACAGACACAGACAGACAGGCAGAGATACAGAGACACTGAGAGACAGAGAGAGAACCCTAGACTTAAGCGATGCTCCTGTCTCAGCCTCCCTATAGCTACGACTATAAGTATATGCCACAACGCGTGAATTGATTGTTAACTTTTCTTCTCCAATCTTCTGCAGGGTTTTACGTCTATGGGGAACAATTTGAGAAAAAAAATGAAGTCAAGCTTCTGGCCCAGGGACATGGCTCAGAAGGTGCTTGCTGTCTGACAACCTAAATTCAATCCCGGGGACCTACATGGTGGAAGAAGAAAAGAATGACTCCTCAGGGTTCTCCTCGGACCTTTCATAAGGTGCCCACATGCTTACGCACAGTAAATAAATGGAATACAACATTTAATAAAATTTAAAAACTAGGCTTTCATTCTTCTGCTTCCTTGTCTGTTAAGAGGTGTCCTTAATTTTTTACCACCAGGATTGATTTGAGATCCCAAGAGGATGTCTTTTTATTATTATTATTATTATTATTATTATTATTATTATTTTGGTTTTTCAAGACAGGGTTTCTCTGTGTAGTTTTGGTGCTTGTCCTGGATCTTGCTCTGTAGACCAGGCTGGCCTTGAACTCACAGAGATCCACCTGGCTCTGCCTCCCGAGTGCTGGGATTAAAGGCAAGTCTTTTAAAAATATTTTTGTGTGTGTCTTGCCTCCATGGGTACCAGGCACATTTTTGGTGCACAGCCATACATTCAGGCATGCATGCACACACACACACACACACACACACACACACACACACACACACAGTCACAAACTGTGGACCATGTGTCCAAAATATGAGTCTAGGGAACATCCCAGATTCAAATCACAACATTCTCCGAGGCAGTTCCAGATGAACTGAACTCTTGTGAAGCTCAGACTCCTCGATCCAACTTCAATGCTGACCCAATGCTCCAAGTGCTTCCTAGACACTGGCTCCGAGGGGTGTCCTGATTGAGAGCCAGAGGTCCCGAGATCTAGAGCGGTTTCCTTACCAGTGTGTGAACTCAAGGAAGTTCCTTATCTTCCTGTGCCCATTTCCTTCTGATGATATATGACAGACACCCTTCCTCAAAGGGCCATCCGGGTAATTAGTACATGTGCAAGTGCACCATGCAGGGTAAAGGGCCCCCATACAAATGGTAGCGGCCCTATGCTCCCTCTCCCGGTAAAACTGGAACCCCTTAGGTGGGGCCCCTTATGAAGCTTAACCCTGCAAGTTTCACTTTTTATTACCTTTTAAACTCGTTATTTAGAGGATGTGAGAGATGGCTCGGCTCAGCAGCTGGGAGCACTTTTGCTCTTACAGAGGACTGAGGTTGGGTTTCCAGCACTGACCTGACAGCTCATAACCACCTAGAACTCCAGTTCCAGGGGAGCCAATGCCATCCGACCTCACGTACGTGCATGCAGGCAAAACACTCATACACAGAAAATAAACCTTAAATACGTTTTTTTAATTCTTACTTTTATGACTTATTATTAGTATGTGTGCACACGCGCATGCGCGTGTGTGTTTATATGTGTGTGAGAGAGAGAGGGAAAAGGAGAGAACACATGTCATGGTACATGTGTGGAAGTCAGAGGACGACAACTTTTGGGAGTTGGTTTTCTCTGTACACTGTGGGTTACAGGGATTTAATTTAGGTTATCACGCTTCCACAACCTTTTCAAATTAGAATGTTTTCAAAAAGAAAGAGCTGGGCAGTGGTGGTGGTGGTGCACAACTTTAATCCCAGCACTCGGGAGGCAGAGCCTGTGAGTTCGAGGCCAGCCTGGTCTACAGAGCAAGATCCAGGACAGGCACTACACAGAGAAACCCTGTCTCGAAAAATTTAAAATAAATAAATAAAAAAGTAAAAACAAAGAAAGAAAAGGTCTGGGGAGATGGCTCAGCAGTTAAGAGCACTTACTAGAAGGCCAGAGGACCCGGGTTCAGTTCCAAGCACCGAAGTCTGGCTGCTTACAACTACCTGTAACTCCAGTTCCAAGGGATCTGGCTCCCTTTTCTGGACTCTATGGGTGCCTGCACTGGCAGGAGCACATATCTGTATATAGATGCATAAGTGCACATAATTTAAAAGATAATGAAGATAAGTTTTAAAGCCACAAATTCTCTGGACAATACACATACAGTAAAACTACCAATGGGTGTGGTGGCGCACGCCTTTAACCCAGCACTCGGGAGGCAGAGGCAGGCAGAGCTCTGAGTTTGAGCAAGTTCCAGGACAGCCAGGGCTACACAGAGAAACCTGGTCTCAGAAAACAAACAATCAAACAGACAGACAGACAGTTTATTAAGAGTGTTAGTTGCAGCCGGGCGTGGTGGCGCACGCCTTTAATCCCAGCACTCGGGAGGCAGAGGCAGGCGGATCTCTGTGAGTTCGAGGCCAGCCTGGGCTACCAAGTGAGCTCCAGGAAAGGCGCAAAGCTACACAGAGAAACCCTGTCTCGGAAAAACCAAAAAAAAAAAAAAAAAAAAGAGTGTTAGTTGCACACCATGCTGGCACGCTGTGGATCTCCAGAAGTTTCTACAGAATTTTATAATGCCTCCCTCCTCCTCCTCCTCCTCCTCCTCCTCCTCCTCCTCCTCCTCCTCCTCCTCCTCCTCCTTCTCTCTCTCTCTCTCTCTCTCTCTCTCTCTCTCTCTCTCTCTCTCTCTCTCCATAGAGAGATCCTTTAAGCAGGGAAGAAAAGTTCAAGTGGCTGCTTTCTGACTCAAGCAGGACAACCCTCCCTCTCTTTTCAGAAGTCATTACTGAAGGAGGACCCCGAGGCACAGAGGTAAAGGGACTGCCATGAGGAAAGATCACTGGGAGACACACAGGAAGGGCCCAGAAAGCCACCCTGCTCAGAAAAGCGGTCATCTGCTCAGCTCTTTGGCCAGCCCTTCAGTTTCTTTTTATTGTTGATGTTTGTTTGTTTGGGTTTTTTGAGACAGGGTTTTTCTGTGTAGCCCTGCCCATCCTGGAACTCACTCTGTAGACCAGGCTGACCTCAAACTCACAGAGATCTGCCTGCCTCTGCCTCCGGAGTGCTGGGATTAAAGGTGTGTGCCACCACTGCCCGGCTCTCTTTCTTTTTTAAAGGGTTATTTTATGTGTATGAATGTTTTGTCTGAATATATATGTGCACCATGTGCATTCCTGGTTCATTAGGAGGTCAGAAGAAGTCGAGAAGGCATCAGATCCTCTGGAATTGGAGTTACAGATGGTCCTGAACTGCTATGTGGGTGCTGGGAACCAAACCCAGGTAATTTGTAAGAACAAGCGCTCTTAGCCACTGAGCCATCTCTCCAGCTCCCGGCACCCCAATCTTAAATGTTTTTGTTACTTTTGGGGAACACTCCCTTGTTTAACATACTGCCGAGGGAATGTGAAGGGAAGGACTGGAGGAGGGTGCATTGTCTTTTGGGTTTTAACTGACCTCCCATGAGGAATGCCCCTTTCTAGGGAGATCTAGAATGTTCACGGCTGGTGGAGACCCTGGATGAAACCCAGGGGCCTCAGTCACCCACCAGCTCCTCGTCTAGTGGCTGTGCTCACTCTTCTCACCATTTCTGCTCGTCACCTCTTGACCTAACCTCCACACGTTCTCCCGAGTTTCTGTCCCTATGTGTCAGATTCATTTACACGAGTCTATTTTTGGGTCCGCGCTTCCTGCACCAGAGCTCTGTCTCACCCACGCTCCAGAGCCCCTGGAGTTATATCACCTCCCGTGGAGCACTCTGAGAACATCACCTTTGAATGGCTGGCCTTCTCTTGTCGTTTGGTTAAAGACATCCCTGTTCTAAGCTTGGGCATTCTGCTCGCTCTCTCTCTCTCTCCCCGGCTTTTTCCACAGCAACCCTTGCCGGTCAGCCAGGACACTTCTATCCGTGCCTTGCAATCTCTCTGACCACAAGGGCTTCTCACGACCAGTACCACCTGCTGCGCCGGTTCCCAGAGGCCTCTCTCTCTCCACCTGGCCTCTGCACTGCCCTCTGGTTGACACAGTTTGGGGTTTGCTCCGGCCAAGAACTGGGAGGGGCTGCCCTGTCTGGGGTGTTGGGTGTTCTGGAAATAGCCTTGGGGGAGGGGCCTGGCTGAGGCTGGTATTAAAGTGCCGGTCCTTGCTCCTAACACCTGGTACTCACCAGTCAGAGGAAGGAGGCATCTTGGCAGAAGTCACTCCTCCCTGCTAGGGAATTTATTCACCTCTCTGGGCTGATGGATGTAGTGCTATGCAAAGCTAACTTTCTTTTTTTGTTTGTTTTTTGAGACAGAGGTTCTCTATGTAGCCCTGGCTGTCCTGGAACTCGCTTTGTAGACTAGGCTGACCTCAAACTCAGAGATCTGCCTGCTTTTGCCTCCTGATTGCTGGAATTAAAGGCGTGTGTCACCACACCTATCACAAGCCTGGGAGTCTATACTTACTTTAACTGGATCTTGCAAAGGAGGGTTTAGGGATTGTTTTTGGCCTGGAAACACTGGGTGGCTCACACTCGGCACCACATACACCGAGAGGCCAAAGGATAAAAGTTTGGTCATCGGGATTAAGGTCAGCAAATGGAGAGGGCTGATGCAGAGCACCAAGGGGTGCAGAAGTAGGAGGTGGAGCCGAGCAGAGGCCAGGTGCACACTGGCTTTCACACAAGTCACCTTCCTCCCTGAGAGGCCAAAGGCATCGGGTTAACGATGACCATGTTGTCTGATCCAGTCACTCTCTGCAAGAGGCTGGCTGCTTTGACTGTGGTGGGAAAAGCTGGCAGACTTCTCATGCCTAAGACAGTCTGAAACTTGGCCCTGACTGCCTGTTTCCTGCCCATTAGCTCTGCAAGCGTTTCTTTTCATCACAGGTGGCTGACTTGTATACTGCTCCTCTGTTGACTATCCGACTAGACAAGGGCTCTTCCATGGAATCAGCCTCCCAGTCCAGTGAGAAGTGAAGTGTATGCTAAAACATCCTGAGGGCAGGCACATCACCTGCTACCTTGCACTGAATGATGGATTTTTGGCAGTTGAACCTGAAGCCAGTTAAAGCCGATGTTCCCAAGACAAGGATCAAACGTGTTTTCTTTGCCTAAGTATTCAAGGTCCCCATATCCTTGCAAACCATGGGCTCATCTCATGGCTCCAAAAGCCCCCAGAAATGAGCAGATTCCAGACTAGCCTCGAAGATACAAAAGGAAGCTCAGTGCTAATGGTAGAGATGGACATCAGTGTTAGGAGAGAGGCTCAGTGCACAGTGCTGCTTAGCTCACGCGCCACACCCCCACCCCACCCTGCCCCACACAAATGTGGTGTGTGTGTGTGTGTGTGTGTGTGTGTGTGTGTGTGTGTGTGTGTATGCCAGCAATGGTGGCACATATCATAATCCCAGCACCACAGAGGCAGAGGCAGGGGGAGCAAGAGTCTGAGGTCAGCCTGGGTTAGTGTAACATAATCTCAAAAAAGAGGGGCTGGTGGCTAAAAATACTCACTCTTGCAGAGGACCTGGGTTTAGTTCCCAGCACCCACATAGTGGCACACAGCCATATGGAACTCAATTCCACAGGACCTAATGCCTTCTTCTTTTGATCTCTGTGGGCAACCAGGCATACACATAGCACACACATACACACACAGAAATATAATAAATACATCTTAAAAAGTGGTGTGCTCGCCTGTCTTAGTGTTCTATTGCTGTGAAGAGACACCACGACCCCAACTCTTAAAGGAAAACATTTCACTGGAGTTGGCTTACAGTCCAGAGGTTTAGTCCGTTATCGTCATGGTGGGAAGCATGGCAGCACACAGGCAGACATGGTGCTGGAGAGGCAGCTGGGAATTCTACATCTGGATCGGCAGGCAGCAGGAGGAGGCAGTGAGCCACGTGACCTGACTTGAACATCTGAAATCTCAAAGCCCCCCCCTCCCCACTTCCTCCCTTCCTCCAAGGCTCCACCTCACACAATGTGCCTCCCTCTGAGTCTATGGGGGCCATTTTTGTTCAGTCCACATCTCCTATAACTTAAACCAGACAAACACAGGTCGGTCACAGCAGGGCCTGTTTCAACTCGGCCACTTATGGGCACTGAGCTGGGTGACGTGGTAATCTACTTTCCTGTCTCGTCATTTAAAAATTGACATTGGTAATGAGATTCACCACTTCGTAGGTCTGTAATGAGGATTAGGACAGCAATGTACTTGACGCACCAAGTTCATGGTCATTGCAGTTCTTACCTGTGGGGTGTGTAAGAGCTTAGTGCTGCCCTTGGCAGTCCCCCACAAGCCAGAGAAACTGCTTTGCCCTTTGGGTACCAAGGATTCAAGAGCCATAAATTCACTATCTGTCTGTAATCCCCTACTGGCCTTTTAAACACACTGGGCACCCTTCCAGAGGACTCGGGTTCAATTCCCAGCACTAACACAACCTATAGCTGTGTGTAACTCTAGTCCCAGGGGACCTGACACCCTTTTCTGGCACTGTAAGCACTTGGTGCACACACATACACGCAGGTAAAATACCCTTACATCTAAAATAAAAGTAAATACATTTAAAGAACAGTGGGGTGCTGAGATGACCTGGCAGAGTTGCTGCCCCAGGCCTGTTGGCCTGAGTTCCGTTCCCTGGGACCCACATGGCAGGAGAGAATCGATTCTCCCAAGTTGTCTGACTTCAAACACATACCCATGATCACATACAAAAGGATCAAAATGTAGTAAAAACTTTACATAAAGGAGGACCGGTTGAGAAGAGAAACGATGGATCCTGGCTACGGAACCCACTTTCAGCTCTGCTCAATCCAGGCCTTGGACACGGTCTCCCGATGTTCCCCAGACTCTGGTCCAGGCTCTCCGGGACTGGCTCTCCAGCACTGCCCTGCTGGCCGGAAGGTGAAAGGCACCCAGGCGGGCTTGCCTGGTTAGGGCCCGGAGGCGGGAAGTGTGGTGGCCCGGGCACGGTGTTGCAACCACCAGGACACTCCGGTGTGGAAATGTGGAAGTGCTGGAATGTTCACCCGCCAGTGAGGGGGAACTGGGACCAGAGGTCGGACAGAGGAAAAGATCCTATCTGTGGTTCCTTTTATTCCAGAAAGGAATTCCAGCAGGGTCAGGGGCCATCAGTGTCCTCCACAATCAGGCTAAAGGAAAGCTGGAGGCGACTTTCTGCCCAGAGCTGAAGACGTGGAACGTGTGGGAGGAAACGCCAGTGATGAAGAAAAAAACAGACACCTCTGTCCCCAGCTCCGAAGCCCGAGTTCAAAGAGACCGGTGACTTCATTTACATCCAGTGCTTTATTAAAGATAAATACTCTCAGAGAAGAAGTAAACCCACCCCCAAGCCAACAGACAGTGCATGTGTGTGTGTGTGTTTATGAGTGATGTGTGAGGTCCCTGATCTGTGCTCTGAGGGGGCAGTCAGCTAGGCAGGGCCTGAGCCAACCAGTAAGGCAGATGAGGGTCCCTGTCCTGGGGGACTCATTGCTCCTGGGTGCCCCAGGAGATGTAGTCTGGCCGGGTGGCCGCGTGGTACTCATCAATCAACTGCTGCACGATCTCCCTAGATGTGTCCATCTCATCAAAGTTGTCCTTGAAGATGTCCTCCTTACGGAACTGCTCCATGAAAGCCTCCCTTTTCCGAAGCTTGTCAAACTGGCGACAGGTCCGTTCAAAGAGCTTAGGGTATGAGGACAGCAAGGGTCACAAAGAAATCAAGGGACAGTATAGCCCAGAGAGCCAGGGAACCAAGGCTGGGTTATCCCCACAGCCAGATGTCAGGAGCAGGTGCCCAGGAGAGGGGTGACAGGAACACAAACAGGCAAAGC
Organism: Peromyscus maniculatus bairdii; assembly: GCF_049852395.1. Classification (NCBI taxonomy): domain Eukaryota; kingdom Metazoa; phylum Chordata; class Mammalia; order Rodentia; family Cricetidae; genus Peromyscus; species Peromyscus maniculatus. The sequence goes on along the minus strand of NC_134859.1, from coordinate 88,139,561 downwards.
ACAGGCAGCTTATACAGCCGGAGAGGAGAGCTTCAGAACGGCATCCAGTGCAGGACACGGTACCAGGGACAGACAGGGAAAGCTGATGACAGTAGACAGTGGAACAGAGTGGCCAGGAGAGAGGGGTGTGGCTCAGGGATGGCAGCATCACCTACCATTCCTGAAGCCCTGGATTTGATTCTCGGTAACACAGACAACAAGAGACTGCACTCACCGAGGAGATACTGGTGTGGTTGGCCATCATGAGCCCGCTGACCCGGTGGGCTGAGGGAAGGTAGGGAGACTTCCTGGACAGGGCCACCTGGATGCTGGCTGGACCCCAGGGGATGAAGTTGGCCAACTTCCTTTCCCGGATCCTCTGCAGGCTCTTGTGGACCTAGGGTGGACAGAGAGGTGGTGGCTGCTGCTCCTCCACCCTGGGGGCCCAGAGGGTAGGGTGATGGGCCTCCCTTACCTGGGTGGGGTCCACCTCTCCCTGGATGATGTTGAGGATGGCGATGTAGCAGTGGTTGGTCTGACGATCCCGGCCTGTGGACACCATCACGTTCTTGGGCTGTAGCAGTCGCCTCATGACATCCAGGACTGTTGTCTTCCTCACACTGGCCACCTGAGGGAAGGGGGGTTCACAGGGACTATGTTAGCAGTCAGGGAGCAACCCAGAGATTTGTGGACAGACACAGGAGAGGAATCAACTATATCCCCATCAGCTTGGAGGTGGCGTGGTCTCTGGAAATGTCCTTAGATCAGGTCTGTGCTGACTGAGTCCTGCCATGGGTTAGGATCTAGGCTCTCAGCTCAGCAAACCCATGCCCTTGTATATGAGCAGCGGCAGATCAATGAGCACTGCTTGCAGGAGCCAAAGGCGGTGGGCAGTGGAGACAGGACAGCAAGCAAGGGGCACAGTGCCAGTCCCTGAGACCAGAACCCGGGGAGGTGGGGTGGAGAAGAGCTGCAAAGGGCAGCTCATGGTAGAGCAGGGGAAAAAGAAAGGCCACGGTCCTGGGGCCCTGCGGGAGCGCTTACTGACTGGTCCGTGGTGAGAGGCGTATAGCCGGTCATGAGGAAGTGGAGCCTGGGGGTGGGAATGAGGGAGGCGATGAGGCCGATGAGGTCATTGTTCATGTAACCAGGGTAGCGCAGGGTGGTGGTACTGGCTGACATGATGGTGGACACCTGGGAACAGGAGATACTGTGTTATGGGACTTGATGGAGGTGGACCATCTCTCCTCTGACGACCCTCTAGTAGAGGGCTTCCATCCCAGGAGCGGGACTCACCAGCTGGTTGATCTGGGAGAAGGATGGGTTCTGGATGTGCAGGCGGTCTGTGGCGATCAGGTTTAGGGCTGTGTTGTCCAGCACCACCTGGCAGGACAGCAGAGGGACAAGATCACCAGGGGCTCGGCCCAGAGTCTAGCCTTGAGCCTAATGGCCAGAAACACTCGTTTACAAGGGACTCTCTCAAGCTTAGGGCACAAGAGGGCTCAGAGGAAAATAAACAGACGGGGGGATGGGAGTAGGAACAAGGAGAATCCAGAACCCACCACACAGTCTGCATTCTGGGTCAACCTCTTTAGCGTGAGGAGGGAGTTGTAGGGCTGGACCACCACGTCACTCATCTCGTCTTGGTTGGGAAACACGGAGTAGGTCTGCACTAGTTTCTTGGGGTACCTGGAGGGGTTGGGAGAAGATTGGACTTGGTGAGCGTCAATCTTCTCAACATGTCCAAGAGCATTTGTCTCTGATAGTGAAATCAGATGGGGCCACAAACCATAGAAAAGCTGGGTTTAATAAAACCTCAAAAGGGCAAGGGAAGAGACACTTTAAAATCCTAGGTTCCAAACCTGGACACACTCCTTGGATATTCAAATAGGCCTTTATTCTGGGCCTTTATTACTGGGTTTCTCCACGGTACTTCCACTTTCCTCACAGGATGGGAGGGCTCTTTACTACTTCAGCAAACAGGAGGTGTGTCTGCTGGGCCCCAAGTGCCTCAGGAAACAAAGATAAAAGACCTATCTTCAACTAGTTCCTCCAAACACAGGCTTACCTGTCATTCAGACGTTCCAAGAGGTAGGAGCCCAAGCCAGAGCCTGTACCCCCAGCAATGGAATGGCACAGCACGAAGCCCTGTACAGGAAAGAGGCTGTAGCTGTCCAGGTGTTTAGTGACAGACTTTTAACTTTAATTTAAAAAATTTCAACATATGTAATGTGCCTGCCTGCATGTATGTACATACAAACATGCATATGCTCACACATGTGAGCCTGGTGCCCGGAGAAGTCAGAAGGGGGCATCAGATCTCCTGGGACTAGAATTATAGATGAGTGGGAGCCACCATGTGGGTGCTGGGAACCAAACCCTGGTCCTCTACAAGAGCAGCAAGTACTCTTAACCACTGAGCCATCTCCCTAGCCCCTTGTGGCAAGATTTCAAACTAGACATATCCCACCATGTCTTAGATTCTTGTCTTCCCAAGTACCCTCACTGTGTAGGTGACTCTGCCCTGTCTTCAACAAGGTCCAGTGACTTCTGTCCAATGCAAAGGTCTGTACCTAACAGGCAGCTTTTAAAAAAATTATTGTAATTACTGTGTATGAATGTGCCACTGTATACGTGCAGAGATCAGAGGACAACTTTTTAGAGTCAGTTTTCTCCTTCTAGCATGGGTTTTAGGGATCAGAGTCTGGCTATCAAGCTTGAACATGAGCATCGCTACCTGCTCAGCCATCTCCATGGCCCCAACAGGTGGTTTCTAAATGGTGTTGCCAAGGCTCCACTTGTCCAGCTCCACTGACATGCCTGGGACACTCACCTCTAGACTGTCACTGCCATCTGCCTCCCGATCTATGATGTCGAAAATGTCCTCGTGGATTTTTTCTCCCTGGACAGACATGGAGAAGGGTTGAGACAGAGCATGGGACAAGAACTGACCTCAGAATAGCCACCATTGATTCTTATATGGATTAGCTACCTTGCCTTGCACTGAGAGGTACCACAGCAGTGGTTAAAACAGATGCTTTACATCCCAATCCAGATGATCCGTTCACATACAGCTTTTCATCACTGGAGAGTGAGCCCAGGACGCTGCTAGTGCTAGGAAGGGCTCTACAATAAGCCAGGGTTTCATGCAGCCCAGGCTAGCATCAAATTCTCTATTTAGCTGAGGATGACCTTGACGTCCTGATCCCCCTGCCTCCACCTCTAGGATGCACCCTGTGCCCAGTTTTATGTAGTTACTGAGGACTGAAGCCCAGGCTTCATACACACGGCCAGCATTCTACCAACGGAGACACATGCATCTCTACTACAGTAGCTCATTTCTACCTAGTTATGTGACTTCGGGAAGATTTATCTATCTCAGTTTCCTCATTTGTAGAATGAAGGGCCGGATATTTTTAGAAATCAAAACATTTCAGGCTTTTGAAAGGCAGTTTTATGTATACATATATAAAATGCATATTAGCTGGGTGGTGGGGCATGCCTTTAATCCCAGCGCTTGGGATGCAGAGACAGGTAGATCTCTGAGTTCAAGGATAGCCTGGTCTACAAAGAGAGTTCCAAGACAGACAGGGCTACACAGAGAAACCCTACCTCAAAAATAAATAAATAAAATTAATATTAAACAGAAAGACCATGTCAAGGCTGGAATGTATAGCTCAGTGGTATAATTAATGACAGTTTAATTTTAATTAAATAATCTAGTATATGTAAGGCCATGGGTTCTGACCTGGAACCACCAAAATAAACACTACAACCACGGAGGTCTGAGGCACATTATCAGATAGGCTAATGAAATATGCAGTGAAAGGACTGAGTAATGACGATAAGTTGAACAGAAACATCAACATAGCCTATCTCCTTTGAGCGTTGGTTTCGCCAAGCAAAGTTTCAGAGCTTTTTGAGTATGAAAAAGTAGAGAAGACGGTAGACCGACCCTATGATAGTACTTACTTCTAGGGTTATTCAGAGGTTTATGGAGCTAACACATAAAGTACTCAGAATGGCTTGCAACACAGCACTAGCTGGAATGGGTTCTTAGCAGTCTAGTCAGCTCCTGAAACTATGTCTGTCTTGCTCGGGCACCTGTACATCTCTGACCCAGTTTCACCGGTAGAAAATCACAGGGCCTGTGCCCACTCCATGAGTTGAGAGCCCTGCAGGGGAAGAGCAAATGACCTGAGAGAATCCACTGGCCCAGTTGTTGCCTGCTCCTCCTCCATGCTCAGACAGGTAGATGTTCTCTGGGTTGTAGAGCTTGGCATAGGACGAGTTGAGGATGGAATGGATCACCCGGGGCTCCAGGTCCAGCAGCACAGCCCGGGGGATGTAATGCTCATCATCTGCCTGTCAAAGGGAAGCCCACAGGATGGGCCCTGTGAGCCTGGATGGGTCAAGTCCTGAATCCTCCCAACTCTGGCTGCTGCAGGCCCTCCCTCCTTAAGACTGCCATTGTGTTCCCATCTGCCCAGTGAGTTTCCCAGCACCAGGTCGCGCTGCCCGTCCCTTCAGGTCCTAGGGTCATGGTCAAGTCACTGGGGGGCACCTGGTAGAAAAAGACGTCCTTGCGGTCAGTGCCTTCGGTGGCGAACTCCTCTACGATGCCCTCGGGGCTGATGCCATGCTCAGCACACAGCTGTTTCCAGAACTCGAACCCAACTAAGAAAGAGAGGGAGGCGGGCGGGGAAGAAAAGCGATACGTGGGTCTGGGTAGGTTCCAACTAACCAGTGGGGTACTGAACGCATGGGACTAGGGATCAGAAATTAGCCTTAGGATTCCCTAGTGTCTGGGCCAGCGACTGGACAGGGGAAGGCCCTTTGGCTTTGGGCAGCTGGGCACAGGGTCGGGGATCGCCTTTCGGGGGGAGGGGGAGTAGATCCTGGGAAGGACAGACGGAATCTAGGACTCATTGCAAGGGCCCACTGGACCTAAGGAACCTGCGGAGGGTTTGGAGGTTCGCTCACTCTGATTGCCGCACTGGCCCAACTGTAGGGTGATGATTTCTCTCGGCATCGCTCCGCAGACATCGGCGTTGCAGCCTCTCCCGCCAGCAACGCCGCCGACCGCTAGCGCGCTCGCCGCAGGACGCAGGCGCCAAACAACCCGCTCCACCCCTGAACTTTCTCCGCGCCAATGAAAACTAAGCTCTAGATATGGAATTTCCTCATTCACGGGGCTTCAGTCGTGCAGATTGCGCGTGCGCGGCTCCTGATCGCGCTCGGCGCCGGGAACGTAGTTTTGACGCCGCGCTCTCTCGTCCCTCCGGCGAATGCGAGCTGGAGTTTGTACGCATGCGCGCGCGTGGGTCGACTCGGCCCCCGCCGCAGCCAAATCGCGCTTCTGCGCAGTTGGTGTTATTGTGACTGCCGGGCCGTGGCCCCGGATGTTGTGGCTGCTGGAAGGGAGATGGAGGAGGCCGAAGGGGTGGCTGCGGCCCCGGGCCCAGCTTCGGGGTTGGCTTTCAGGGGCCGCCGAGCTATGTCCGGCTCCTGGGAGCGCGACCAGCAGGTCGAGGCGGCGCAGCGGGCCCTGGTGGAGGTGCTGGGGCCCTACGAGCCTCTGCTGAGCCGGGTGCAAGCAGCCCTGGTGTGGGAGCGGCCCGCCAGGAGCGCCCTGTGGTGCCTGGGGCTGAACGCAGCGTTCTGGTGAGAGACCCGGACCCTCGCTAACCCTCCAAGGCGCGAATTCGTCGGGTTGCTCTAGGGGTCTTCCTGTCGCCTGCCCTGCCCTGTTTCCTTCGCCGTCCTGATTGCTTCTCGTACTCGCCTGATGATGCCTCACTTTCCCCTCCATCCCGGCTGCCTCGAGGCTCTGGCACCCCGGGTTCTCACGGGGGCTTGCCCGTCTCCCCTGCTTGCCCCGCGCCTGCACCCTCGCCCCGCATTCTCTCCTACAGCTTCTGGTAACATCTTGAGTCGGTCTCCGTGAGCCTGGGGTGGCTCTTGTTAGCTAGGGAAAGCTATTTTCGCTTTGAGACCATCTCCTATGTTTCTCTTGCCGGCTCCAGCGTCGTGTCCAGAGAGTTTTAACTTACGGTGGGAGGAGAGGCAGAAGGTCTTGAAAAGGTATCCTAGGTATCCATGGGTGTGAGGAGAAAAACGAGCTTGAACCGGTTATCATGAATTAGCATGTTAAAGACTGTCTCACCCAGTCAAGTTGGTGAAGTCGGTATGGAGCTTCAGCCTGAAGAGACTTAGAAGGCTTAAGAAAAAAGATTACGAAACAATGGTGAGATTTCACCCCTTTCAGAGACACTAAGGATTGCAACTCCTCTCTCTCCCAAGAAGTTAGAACGACATCCTTAGCCATGGTTTAAAATCAAGGGGTTTGAATATGTCTGAGAGCTGTGAGTTCTGTCTAGCTGGACAGGTGGCACTATGTTTAAGTGTCTGTTTGTTTCAGTCTCTGGGACAATGAAACCACCTAGGTGGACTTCGGGTTTCATAGAGGCTACCAAACATAGTTTGGGTTTATTAATAACCAAAGTACTGGTCAAATTCCAAGGGAACTGATAGTTCCTGAGGCCTCTAGAGCCACATGAGATGACAGTGTCCCGGATAAACCTGAGACAACAAACTGGTTGTGTGTGTGGGTGTGTGTGTTTGTGTGTGTGTGTGGGGGTGCCGGAGGTTGAACCCAGGATCTTGTGCATGCCAAACAAGTGCTCTAGCAATGGAGCTACACATCAGGTCCATATCATCTATTTTGGTACTGCTTTCTTGACTTCAGACATCAGCTTCCTTTCCATTGTTAGTATTTATTCAGGCAGAACCCCCTGGAAAAAGAAATAGGTGTTTATTAAACTAGTTTGTAGAGTGTGGGGTTGAGGTATACATCAGGGACAGGACAAAAAGAAAAAGAAAAAGAAAAAACTGATTTAAAAAAAAAAAGAAGAAGAATGAGTCAGGGTTTCACTATATAGCCCTTGCTAGCCTGGAAAGTATATGTAGACCAGGCTGACCTCAAACTCAAGAGATCTGCCTGCTTCTGCCTCTCAAGTGCTGGGATTAAAGGAGTGCACCATTATGCCTGACTTATGAAACACGTTTTTTTTTTTTTTTTAGATTTATTTATTTATTATGTATACAGAAGAGGGCACCAGATCTCATTACAGGTGGTTGTGAGATACCATGTGGGTGCTGGGAATTGAACTCAGGACCTCTGGAAGAGCAGTCGGTGCTCTTAACCTCTGAGCCATCTCTCCAGCCCTTGAAACACGTTTTTAAAGATTGTTTCTATTATTTTAATTACCTTTGTGTGGGGGGTAAGGGGATATGTGCCAGTGAGTGCAGGTGCCTGTGAAGGTTAGAGGCCCTGGATCCCACTGGAGCTGGAGTTACAGGTGCTTGTGAGCCACCCAGTGTGGGTGCTGGGAACACACTCTTCTGTAAGAGCAGTGTGCGTTCTCAGCCACTGGGCCATCTCTCCAGCACGCAACACATTTTAAAACTGCAACAGTATTTGCTGGTCTCCAACAGTGTTTTATTTATTTATTTATTTTGGTCCCTTATATCCTAGGCTGGCTTTGAACTCCCGACCTTCCTGCTTCTACCTCCTGAAGGGTGGGACTGTAGACGTTGGCCACCACGCTGTGCCTGGGCCCTAGTAGTGTTTACTTAAGCTAAGTCTGTGTTTAGAATCTTTCTTAGAGCCCCACTTGTGCTTTGTGTCTCCTAAAACATTATGGCTGGTCTTGTCTCCGGCATTTCCTGGTATTTTGCCTACTGAGGAGCCACAATACCGCTACAGTCCCATCTCACACTCAGAAGCTGGGGGAGAGGTGGTTTAAGACCTAAGGGATAATTGAGCGGGTCATTTAGAGGGGAGTCACCCTGGGAAGGGTGCAGGTCCCAGAGATGAGAAATGACTGCACGTGGGCACTCGTGGAATTGTGTTGGGAGGAACGAACTTACCTCCAAGTTTAAGGTTAAGACAGATCTCGCTCATGTCTCTGTGAGTGCCGACATTTCACTTGGAAAAGTAAAGAAGGATTGTTTAGATTTTAGACATTTTGAAGAAGGGTCATTAGTTTAGGTCAGAAGGACCAAATTGAAAAACTTTTGGTTCACTGTTTGTCAGGAATAATGATGCATCAAAAGCCAAGGTGTTTTATGCAGTTTAAGGTGTCAGAAAAAAGTTCCCAGAGGCCTAGAGAGTTGGCTCAGTGGGGACTAGAACCTACCTCCAAGTCTGACGGCCCCGTGCAACTCTTGCAAGTTGTCCTCTGACTTACACACACACACACACACACACACACACACACACACACACACACACACACACACATGATTTTTCAAGTCATCCAAATTCAGAGAACAAAGTTTCTTCAGTGTTCTGTATTCTCAGTTGTGGTTTTTCTGAACTTGTGACTATGTTCTCTTAACTCCGAAACACAATAGGTTCATAAAAGAAGTCCATGTGTGCCACCATAGTATTTCCAGGCCCCACTCCCTGGGTTCCAGAGAAATTACGGTGGCCCTATCAAAAATCTTGCAGCCCACATCGCTCCTAGTCCCTGGCCTGTTACTGTCTCTGGGATAATCATGGCCTTCCCTCTAAAAGCTTATATTTTCATTAGTCTCAGCACCATCTGCAGATGAGTGATTTGCAGGGAGACCATGGAAGTCAGCAAGAGTGTATCGTGACAGGATCAGAGAAGAACAGGTTCCCGGGAATGTGTGGGTGCTGCAGGTCCCTTCCTCCCCCTAGGTGAACAGCACGTGGCTCATAGAGAGTTAGGGACTTCAGCTTTGTCCCTGTGCTTCTGGGTGGTGGTTGGGGACATGAGTGTAGCCTGCAGTTGATTCCCTGTTGATCTCTCTATTGAGAATTGCTTTTCAGTCACCATTGTTACCAGCGTTGACCATTCTTTACTGGGGTGTGAGGGGCTGTGTGATTATGGTGTTTAAACATGGTTTAAAAAAATGTTTTCTTTTCCTAAAAAAACAAAATTAAAAGTCATCTGGGAAGTGACTAAGGGTATACAACAGTTCTGATTTACAAAGTTAGAATCCAACTTAAAAAAAAAAAAGAGGGGTAGGAAATGGAAGGGAGGAACCCCCCACCCCCTTTTTAAAATGAGTTCTGGAAATGCTTTATTTTAAAAAAAAATAAGCATTACTGATTTTAAGATTTCTTTAAATGGCAAGGAAAGCCTATAAAGCCCATTTAAATAGAGACATTTGTTCTTGGGGGAAATTGACAGATGAGAGTCGTGCACGCCTTTAGCCCGGCACTCTGCAGGCCCGGCTCTGTGACATCAAGACCAGCTTGTTCTGTATAGTGAGCTCCTGGCGGCGGTGACTATATAGGCAGTCTGTATCTTAGATAAAATCTTCAAATTTTAGATGAAACCAATTGACAATTGTTTCTGGTTATCAGTTCTTTTTCCTTCCTTCCTTCCTTCCTTCCTTCCTTCCTTCCTTCCTTCCTTCCTTCCTTCCTTCCTTCCTTCCTTCCTTCCTTCCTTCCTTCCTTCCTTCCTTCCTTCCTTCCTTCCTTCCTTCCTTCCTTCCTTCCTTCCTTCCTTCCTTCCTTCCTTCCTTCCTTCCTTCCTTCCTTCCTTCCTTCCTTCCTTCTTTTCCTTCTGTTTTTGCTTAAAGACAGGGTCCATGGAACCAAAAGTGGCCTCTGCTCTTGGGAGTCTACTGCCTTGATAGGGCTCTTTTGTCTCATTGGGCTCCCAATAATGTCTTCCTCAGCCTTCCCTCTGCCATGGAGGTGGATTAGCCATTTGTTTGTTTTTGTGCTGGGGTTAAACCTGGGGCTTCATGAACACTAGGCAGACTTTCTATCTCTGAGTGTACCGCCAGCCTGGCCTTCTGATTTGTCTGGAAGATTGGTACTTTCTCCTTTTTAGGGTCGGGTGGGTCATTAGCAGCTAGCTGGTTTCACTTCTGGTTTTTTGTGCAAGCAACAGCTCTCATTATGTGATATAGGTTGGGTTAATTTTTCCTTTTCATTTACCAGTGACTGGCTCATTAACTAGGCAGTCACAATGGTGCACAGTAATGGGCTCACTGGCCCTATAGAATGGGATGCTTTGTTCTGAAGTGCCACAGAGACAAGCGTGCTCTGTAATAACAAAGGAACCTAGAAATAACGTCTTTGATTGAAATAGATGTGTCATTGTTATTTATGATTGTATGTGTTAACTATGGAATGACCCCAGAGCCTCCTGTATGCTGGGCAAATTAATTATTTATAACAAACTCCTAATTTCTTTCTTTATTTTTTTTGGCTTTTTCGAGACAGGGTTTCTCTGTGTAGTTTTGGAGCCTGTCCTGAATCTCGCTCTGTAGACCGGGCTGGCCTTGAACTCAGAGAGATCCGCCTGGCTCTGCCTCCCCAGTACTGGGATTAAAGGTGTGCACCACCGCCACCTGGATCTAATTTCTATTATTACTAGAGAATCCATGTTATAGTTAACTCCCTCCTGGAAAACTACTTTGTTTTGTTTTTTAATTTTCATTTTTATTTTATGTGCATTTGTGTTTTGCATGGGTGTCAGGTCTGCTGGAACTGGAATTACAGTTGTGAGCTGCCATGTGGTTGCTGGGAATTGAACCTGGATCCTCTGAAAGAGCAGTCTGTGCTCTTAACCACTGAGCCATCTCTCCAGCCCCCCAGAAAACTGTTTGTTTCTAGAATTTCTCATCTTTTTTGGATTGTTCCAAGGAACACATTTTTATTTGGGCTGTCAATTTAATCTGATTTTAGCCCCCAACAAATAAAAGGACAGTTTACAAAAGGAAAATAATCCTTCGGTGGTGCTGTAGGCCCATAATCCAGGTATAGGGACTAGAGAGATGGCTTGGTGGTTAAGAGCACTTTTAGCTCTTGCAAAGGAACTAGATTTGATTCCTCGGACCCACGTGATGGATTACAATATCTCCAGTTCCAGGGATCCAACAAACAAGCAGGCTTGTGGTGCATGTTATGCATGCAGGTGAAACATCCATATACATAGAATAAATTAATTAAAAAATTAATAGAAATCAAACTGTGTTACAATTTTCTGCTTAAGTTTATTTTATTTTATTTTGAAACTGGGTCTCAGTATATACCCCTGGCTATCCTGGAACTCAGTATGTAGACCAGTCTGGCCTTGAACACACAAAGTTCTGCCTGCTTCTGCTTCCTGAGTGCTGAGATCAAAACTGTACACCACTATGCCTGGCTGCTTATTAAGTCTTAAGAATTGATAGTGTTTAATTCTTGGGACTGTGTGGGAGAACAGACATGTGACTGATAGAAGCCTACATTGTATGGCTTTTCTAGGAAGTAGTTTGGCAACTCTTGCTAAGCTAATTGGTTAACACCTTTTCTGGGGACAGAAGAGATAGGGACTGACTGAGGATGGGTGTGTGTTTATTGAGGGTGATGACAAGTCTCTAAAATTAGATAATGGTGATAGTTGCCTGTGAGTTTGAGGCCAGCCTGGTCCACAAAGTGAGATCCAGGACAGGCACCAAAACTACACAGAGAAACCCTGTCTTGGGGGTGGTGGGGTGGTGTGTGTGGGTGGGGGGGTGACTGCCATGGTATGCATGTGCAGGTCAGAGGACAACTTTTGGGAGTAGATTCTTTCTTTTCACTGTGGGTTCTAGGGGTCAAAGGTCATCAGGTTTCCTTGGCAATTACTTTTACCCACATTGCCATTTCACTGGCCCTGGTGTTTCTTTTTTTCTTTTTTTGCTTTTTGTTTCCAGGCAGGATCTCACGCAGCCTACTTATGCAGCCGAGGATCCTTCTGTCTCCACCTCCCCTGTTCTGGAATTACTGTGTGCACACCACTACGTCCCGTTTATATAGTGCTCGGGCTCAAACCCAGGACCTTGTGCATGAGAAGCTCTAAGTTACACCCCCAGCCCAAGTTGTTTCTTTCTTTTTTTTTTTAAACATCAAAAATTGGTAATATCTTAATTATAAAATGTTTTTAAAAGACCAGTGGTAGGTAGGTATGTATAATGCAACCATTTTTAAAGTTACTGTTGCTTTTCTGGTGACATGAAAAACATGTTTATGTATTGAGTAAGAAAGGTTTTTTGTTTGTTTGTTTGTTTGTTTTTGTTTTTTTTTTCAGAGCTGAGGACTGAACCCAGGGCCTTGCACTTGCTAGGCAAGTGCTCTACCACTGAGCTAAATCCCCAACCAAGAAAGGTTTTTAAATTAGGTATATTGTATGTCTTAGTTTCTGTCCTATTGCTGTGAATTGACACCATGACTAAGGCAACTCTTATAAAAAGAATTATTGAATTGGGAGCTTGCTTACAGTTTTTTTTAATTTATTTATATGTATTTTATGTACATTGGTGTTTTCCCTGCATGTATCTCTGTGTCAGATCCCCTGGAACAGGAGTTATAGATAGTTGTCAGCTGCCATGTGGGTGCTGGGAATTGAACCTGGGTCCTCTGGAAGAGCAGCCAGTGCTCCTAACCGCTGAGCCGTCTCTCCAGCCCCCTTGCTTACAGTTTTGGAGTGTTAGTCCTTGATCATCATGGTGGGAAGCAGACAGGCATGTTATTGGAGCAGTAGCTGAGAGTTTTGACATCCGGATCCACAGGCAGCAGATAGAAAAAGAGACCCTGGGACTGGCATGGGCCTTTGAAACTAGGAAGCACACCTCCATTGACATACCTCCTCCAACAGGCCACACCTACCTTCCCAAACAGCTCCAATCATTGAACTAGGGACCAAGCATTCAGACATTCTCATTCAAACCACAGATTGTACTTCCATTGGATTGTTTGTTTGCATTTGTTTATTTTAGACTTAATTTTATGTGCATGAGTGTTTTGCCTACATGTATATATGTACGCTATGTGCATGCCTAGTACCTTCGGAGGGTGTTGGATTACCTGGGACTGAAGTTACAGATAGTTGTGAACTTCCATGTAGGTTCTGGGAATTGAACCCCGGTCCTCTGCTAGAACAAGTGCTCTTAGCCGCCCAGCCATCTTTCCAGCTCCCGTTTATTGTGTGTGTACACGTTCAGGGGCACAAGTGTGACAGAGGATAAGGTGTAGGAGTTGGCTCTTGCCTACCACGTGTGTTCCAGGGATTGAACTCAGGTTGCTAGGCTTGGTAACCAAGCAAAAACCTTTATCCTAAGCCATCTTGCTGGCCTCCCAATGTTTTTTGTATGTTAATATTTTTAAATTAAGGTACTAATCTTCACATTGTAGAATATATATGTGGGTGGTGGATCATTTTCAAAACTTCAATTTCACATATGCCTCTGTAAAATAGATGTTTAAAATGCACGAATTTTATCATACGGAAAAAATGATTTCGTGCGGTGCTGAAATGGCTGCTTTTTTTTCTTCAAAAATGGTGCTTTGGCATTACAAACAAACCGTTGACTTGGGCTAATAGTTAGAGTGAAGTGTGTGTGCTGTGTCTGCTTGCTCTGAGCAGATATCCTTGTCCAGAGAGTGCCCTTGAGACTGTGCTGCTGCATCCCCGTGGCTTAGGATGCAGGATCTCCTGTCCTATGTTTTGTGTGAGCTGATTGACTTCAAAAGCCTGATCAGATTCAGGGTTACAGTTCTCTTTCTCTCTTCGTTCTCTTCCCCCTTCCTCCCCCTCTTTCTTTTCTTCCTCTCCTTTTCTCCCCCACATTCCCTCCCTCCCTCCATCTTTCTCTCTCCTTTTTTCTGTCTGGGTAGCTAGCCAGCCCAGGCTGACTTCAAACTTAGGATTCTCTTGCCTCAGTTTTCCACTATGCTTGGCAGTGTGTGTGTGTGTGTGTGTGTGTGTGTGTGTGTGTGTGTGTGTGTGTGTGTGTGTTGGTGGTGGTGGTGGTGGTGGTACTGGGAGCGCAATAATAAGGTGGGGTACAAATGAGATTATTTCATAGTGATATGCTTTTTTTTTATGATTTCTTTTTTGGATTTGTTTGTTTTGTTTTTTGAGACAGGGTTTCTCTGTGTAACCTTGGCTGTCCTGAAACTTTGTAGACCAGGCTGGCCTCAAACTCACAGAGATCTGCCTGCCTCTACCTCCTGAGTGCTAGGATTAAAGGTGTACACCATAATACCTGGCATTTTATTATTTCTTACATTTTTTTAAACCTTCAACAAATATGCTTGCCCTTAGAAATAAGGAAAGTCGTTAAGAAAAAGACAGATGAGCCTACATTGAGCAGAAAGGCCAAATCGCCTCCAGTTAAATGATTCATGTATACATATTCTGAGTTGGTTGTTTTGCAGTTGTTTTTTGCTTAGTTGGAAAGTTTTTCTGCTGATTGTAGTTTTGTATACTATTTTAACACATTTCGTGGATTTTTGGTTTGAATTGTGTGTGTTTTCTAGAAAGATCTCATTATATAGTTCAGGCTAGCCTCACTGTTGCTCCCCTGCTTCAGTTTCCTGAGCACTAGGATTATAGGCATGCACCCTGCTCCTAGTCTGGATGTCTTTTTTGCCTTATTCCCTCTTGTCCGGATTCCTAACCACTTGTCAGTTGCTTGTGTGCTCTGTCTCTGTCTCTCTCTCTCTGTTTTATCATTTGTCTTTCAAATCCATTTTATATGTCTTCATCCCTTATTGCTACACAGCTGTAACTGAGTAACTGTTTACTCTAGTATTTCCACTTGTTTTGTGACAGGCCTGACAGTGTGACACTGTGACAATGTATGCCTGGCTCCTCACGGAGATCTATGGATCCTCTTCCTTTTGCTGTCCAAGTCCTGGGGTTAGGAGCAGTGCACCTTTGTTACTCTGTGCTTGGGTTGCTGACCGTGGCCAGTAGGTCCTCAGGTTGGCTTGTGCAGGTGAAGTCCAGGCAGTGAGATTGGGAAGGTAGAGTTGTGACCTGCTTCTGTAAGGTAGTCTAGGTTGATTTGTGTGATACAAGCTTTCCTGCAGCCCCGCTCTTGAACTCCTGACCCTGTCTATTGCTCCCACCTCTGAAGTGCAGGGCTCACAGGCCTGTGCCCCCAGGTCTGGCTGGAAAACAACCACCTCTAAAGGAGCTAACCATCCTCCCCGCCTGAGTTTCTGCTAGTCAGCAGCCAGTGCTCTGGGAAGGGGTGACTGTAGCCTGGCTTGCCCCTCAGAGAGTGCTTTCAGGTGCATGGAGGGGAGCAGTTGTAGGAGCACTGGGTAGTGAGCACTGGGGAGTGAGCACTGGGGAGTGGTGACCACGCCCTTAGTGTGGCCTTGTTTAGTTTGCTTAACTGTTGAATATGTACTGGCTTTGAGCAGATAAGACCCGAGGAAGCTCTCCAGTTATTTCTGCTAAGCTGCTTTCATTCTTTAATCCCATGTGTGATTGTGCCCTTTAAGTGCTGGATGGGAAAACAGGAATAGAGTTGTCACTGGTGACCAGGGTTTCTGGGTCTCTTTCATTTCATCCGTCATTTTAATATATTTTATTTGAAGGTGTGCCGGTAGTCCGCATTGATACTTACTGCACAGAAATGTCTATAGACAAAATCTGGAGTTCCTTTGCTAATTGTTGTGTGTGCATTTGTCTTTATTTTTGATGCTGGGGATTGATCTGAGTGTCTTATACAAGCTTTTAATTTTTTTAATTTATTTTGGTTTGCTTGTTTGTTTGTTTATTTATTTTTGAGATAGAGTCTCTCTGGCTGTCCCGGAGCACACTATGTAGACCAGTCTGGCTGCTGCCCCTGTCTTCCAAGTGCTGGGATAAAAGGCATATGTCACCATGTCCAGTTTATTTTATTCTTTGGAGACTGTCTCATGTGGCACAGCATGATATTAAACTCCCTGTGAAGCCGTTTGGATCTTCCCGCTTCTACTTCCGGAACGCTAAGGATCAAAGCTGGGCATTTGTGCGAGCCCGGAACCCTACCAACTGAGCTCTGTCCCAGCCTTTTTGTTTTTATAGTATGAGAACACTATCCTTAAGGCTTGTTTTGTGATTATATAATGTTATTAGGCAAGTACTGAGCTGAAAGTATTTCAAGGTGATGACTATGACCAGCGCTCTTGGTCACCCCCACCTGTTTGCTCAGTTGTTGTGTGACTACCTAGTGCCACTGTGACATGGAACAGCTGAGTAGGACTGTGTTAGGTGGGTGTTAGTGCCTTGCATTTTCTTCCTGGCTTTTTGGCCAGGATCAAATGTTTCGTTTTATAGGTGATAAGTCTGTTGCTTCCTTTGAAAAGAAGAGAAAGTCTTACATTAGACACCCAGGTTGTTCTCAGACTCACTGTGTAGCTAAGGATGACCTTGAACTTCCCATCCTCCTGCCTCTGCTTCCCAAGGACTGAGATTGTAGGTGTGAGCTACCACACCGGTTTTATTTGGTGCTGAGGATCAAACTAGGGCTTCATGTATGCTAGGCAGACAGTTTACCAACTGAACTACATCCTCAGCTCAAGATTTGTTGACACCACATTACTGACGAGGAAACAAATTTATTAAAGTTCACGTAATGGTTCGTTTTAGGGAATCAAACTCAGGGTCATCTAACTTCATTTTCTACTTAAATTTATTTATTTATTTGTTTTTTGTTTTTTGTTTTTCGAGACAGGGTTTCTCTGTGTAGCTTTGTGCCTTTCCTGGAACTCACTTGGTAGCCCAGGCTGGCCTCGAACTCACAGAGATCTGCCTGGCTCTGCCTCCCGAGTGCTGGGATTAAAGGTGTGCGCCACCACCACCCAGGCCTAAATTTAATTTTTTATCGTTGTTTATTATTATTGAGATAGGTTTCTCACTATGTAGACCCAGCTGGCCTGGGATTTTCTATATTATAGACCAAGTTGGCCTCAAACCTCAAAGGTTCACCCTCTGCCTTCAGAGTGCTTAAATTAAAGATATGTGCCACTATGTTTGTCCTAATTTTTGTTTTGTTTATTTTTAGTATATAAGTATATGCTTTTTTGTTTGTTTGTTTATTGAGACAAGGTTTATCTGTGTTGCCCCTGGCTGTCCTGGAACATACTCTGTAGACCAGGCTGGCCTGAAACTCAGAGATCCACCTGCTTCTGCCTCCCCGAGTTCTGGGATTAAAGGCGTGTGCCACCACCGCCCACCTGGCAGCCACATTCTGGCATGCAAGCAGGAGGACCTGAACATGGATCTCCAGCACCCATGTAAAAGCTTGGTGTGGTCACATATCTGTAACTCTAGTGCTGAGAGGTCAGGGACAGACATATCCCTGGAACTCACTGGCCAAAAGTCTGTCCAGTTGATGAGCTCTGATTCGTTGAGAAACTCTGTT
The DNA here is from genome assembly GCF_049852395.1 of Peromyscus maniculatus bairdii. Taxonomy (NCBI): domain Eukaryota; kingdom Metazoa; phylum Chordata; class Mammalia; order Rodentia; family Cricetidae; genus Peromyscus; species Peromyscus maniculatus. The sequence goes on along the minus strand of NC_134859.1, from coordinate 88,122,365 downwards.
TCAAATGATAAAGTGGAATGCCAAGTATAGTGCCACACTTTTCATCTCAGGAGACACGTAGGTAGATCTCTGTGAGTTCAAGGCCAGCCTGGACTACATGGTGAGTTCCAAGACAACCAGGGCACAACCAGACTGGAGGACCTGTCTGGAATGATAGAGACTTCTGACCTACACACATACCCACTTGATATACAACTGGGGATAATCCTATTAAACAAGTCAGTCTCAGAAAGACAAGTACCATATGCTTTCTCTCATTTGTGCTTCCTAGGTTGTATATTGCTACACCAAGTCGTGTATGTATGTATGTATGTATGTATGTGTGTGTATGTATGGCGTAATAGTAGACGTGAAACTGTCTGGAGAAACAAAGAGAACCAGTGATGGGGGAAGAGTGAGAAGTGCAGGGATGGATGGGCATAAGGACAGAATGTGCTACATTGACTTGTATTAGGGTAACTTGGATTAGGGTTTACCAGGTAAGTGAATACTCGCTTTCATCCTGACTTGTCCCTGAGCTGAAGAGACTGGGAAGTTGAAAGGATCTCCAGGAGGTTATTTGATTTAGTCCTTTACCTTTACAGAAGCAAATGACTGTCTCCATAGGAGAATAGTTGAGGTCTGGATTTAACCAAGGTGTATGACTGGTTTACATCCGAGCAACCACCGAGGCCTCGGACTAGATCTCGGGTGTTCCCCGAAGCCCGTAGTGCACATGTGGCCTTTTTTAAACTGGCTTCGTTGCTTAGTGACCCTCTTCTGTTTTCTTTCTCTGTAGGTTTTTTGCACTGACATCCCTTCGTTTTGTGTTTTTACTTGCATTCAGCTTGATGATCATTGTCTGTATTGACCAATGGAAGAACAAAATTTGGCCTGAGATAAAAGGTAAGATTTGTAGCATTTAGAACAATTTGAACTGGCAACAACTTTTTATGTGATTTTTGCCTTTAGGTTTTGTTTTTTTGTTTGTTTGTTGAGGGGTATGTGATATTGGGGACTGATAACTGAAGTCTGAATAACTTGTTTTAGGAGACATTTGTAAAACAAGCCTCAGGCCAGGGGTGGTGGCTCACACCTTTAAGGCCTGCAGTCTAGAGGCAGAGGCAGGTGGATCTCTGAGTTCAAGGCCAGCCTGGTCTATATAGTGAGTGAGTTGTAGGACAGACAGAGCTGTGTTAAAAGACCCTGTCTGAAAAAAAAAAAAAAAAAAGAAAAAAGAAAAAGAAAAAAGCTTAGGCCTCATCTGTGGGTCCATATAGCTGGGTTATACCTTTCTATTACATCCTTGTCAGCAGATCTGTGTCTGCCACCTGAGGTGATGTTGTCAGTACAATTGGCCTGAGGAATTTGCAGACTTCACAATTTTTTGTTTTGTTTTGACTTAAATGATCTTACTGGATACTCTTATCTACTGAGACAGCATGGGTTCATTCTTATTTTATGTGAATGGATGTTTTGCCTGCATGTCTGTCTATCACTTGTGTGCCTGATGCACACAGAGGCCAAAAGAGGGCATTGGATCCACTGGAACTGGAGTTGCAGGCGGTTGTGAGCTGCCACATGGGTGCTGGGAATCAAACTTCGGTCCTCTGGAGGAGTAGTCCGTGCTCCTAACTGCCAAGCCATCTCTCCGGCCCCCTCCTCCCCCACCCCCACCCCCCTTTTTTTTTTGAGACAGGGTCTGTGTTGCTTTGGCTGGCCTCAAACTCACAGAGGTTCATCTACCTCTCCTTTTTGAGTACTGGATTTAAAGATGTGTACCACCATGCCTGGCCACCAATTAAAACAAAACCAAAACCCAGTGACTCATGTAGCCCAAGCTAGCTTCCAATTTACTATGTAGCTGAGGATGACTTTGATTCCTAATTCTCCTGCCTTTCCTCCCAAATATTGGGATTACAAGTATGTACTACCATGCCTAGCTGCAGGCAGCATCGATTTATCTCCCAGAATTTCTTTTAAACTATATAATAAGCACTAAGAAATGTGATTTCTCACAGGATGTAGTGGTACCTTTGATCCCAGCCCTCAGAAGGCAGAGGCAGGCTTATCTCTGTGAGTCTGAGGCCAGCCTGGTCTACAAAGAGAGTTCCAAGACAACTGGGGCTGTTACACAGAAAAACCCTGTCTGAAAAGAAAGAAAGAAAGATGTGTTTTCTTTTCAAAAACTTGTATGTAATAAAAAATATGATACTTTTTTCTTTCTCTCTTTCTCTTTTTCTTTCTTTCTTTCTTTCTTTCTTTCTTTCTTTCTTTCTTTCTTTCTTTCTCTCTCTTTCTTTCTCTTTCTTTCTCTTTCTTCTTTCTCTCCTTTCTTTCTCTCTCTCTCTTTCTTTCTCTCTTTCTCTCTCTCTTTCTTTCTTTTCTCTTTCTCTCTTTCTTTCTTCTTTCTTTCTGTATGTGTAGCCCTGGATGTCCTGGATCTCGCTCTGTAAACCAGGCTGGCCTTGAACTCACAGAGATAAGCCTGCCTCTGCCTCCGGAATGCTGGGATTAAAGGTGTGCGACCACCGCCTGGCATTTTATCCCCATTTCAGTGTTGAATGAAGCAAACTCTGTGGAAGATAAAGAGAATACCTTTCTAGGCAGTCCAGTAGCTTGACTAGAGACCTATAGACTAGTGATGGTGTCACACTCTTGTTCGGCCAGTCCGTCAGGACTTCAGAGCCAGCCTCAGCTGTGCAGTAAAATGGAGGCTAGCCTGAGACGTGAGATCTTCGCTACAAACAAAAAAAAATCAACCTGACAAACAGGAGACCCACAACTTGCAAAGGATCTCCTGGGAACAGAGATTTGAGCATTAAGTTCTTGAAAGTCAGGCTTACATGTTTAGGTATTGAATGATCATTTAAGGGTTTTTAAAAGTCGAGCTGCATACTGAGTTGAGAGTGAAGATTAATTTGATATCGTTTTATAGGGTGGATGGAATGAACCAAAGGGGAAGGCAGAAGCTCTGTTAGAACTGCAGCTGTGTCTCTGTGGGAAGAAGTCAGGGTGTCATGAAACTCGGGGATGGGTGCTTTGGAGAGTATGAAGGAGGAGGAGACTTCAGCACTGACGCACAGCAGATGGGGTTGGAATAGGGAGGCCGACTTGGGGGTTTTAGCGCAAGAGCGGAGAATGGCTGTGCTTACACACGGGCGGGCGATGGGGAGTGGCCAGGTGGGCACTGAGGGAAAGGGAAACTGATGTGGATGCTGGACATGGCAGGGCTGAGGTGCTGGCAGATGTTTTTAAGTACATTGCTGTCTTATTTTATAGTCTTCAAGTAATCAGCCTGTTTTGTGTCTGTGACTGTCAAAAGACGACATTGTTCAGAGCAGATAATAGGTGTCTAAAGAAAACAGGCAGACGGCTAGAGTTGAGTAGTTAGTTACAACATGCCTTAGAAGTTTGGCACATCGTGATGTGTCTGAGCAGTTGGACATGCTCACGGGATGGATGGACTGTGCTCATACACCTTGGCTGTCGGCTGAAGTAGTCAGTATGTGCAGCTCCAGTGGTCCATTTGTACCTTCCTTTGTAAACCATTACTCCTTCGTCAGCAGCTCCCTAACGGCCAATATAACATGGGGTCTAATTCCTGTCTAATAATGTTCACAGTCAGACCGAGAGGCAGCCTGATATTTTCATGTTTATTTTTTCTGCCAACTAATACTGGTGTTTGTTTTAATATTGTAGTGCCAAGACCTGATGCATTAGACAATGAAAGGTATGGAATTCCAATTACTACTTTTTGTTGTTTTGATGGATTCTGTTGTATTGTTCTGATTACATGTTTTTAGCCCCATATTCTGGACACAACATTATACACCTAATCTGTTCAAAAATAATAACAAATCCTAAAGTTCAAGTTGAGAATACTCAGTGTCTTCTCATCTTTATAGGATGAGGACTTTCTGGAAAAGGAACATTAGTGACTCAGAACCTGACATGCCAGGGAAGTAGCTGTATTATTAGTAAGCCACAGTGTGAAAATTTAGAGACCACTGATTTGATTTGTCTGTTGGCTTTTATACTGTATCGTTTGGTGTTTCCTGTGACCTGTGGCTATTTTTAAGTCTGGGTCAGAAAACATTGGTTCCTGGCATCAGCAAACCAGTGCTAAAGATCCCTGTGTGTCTTAGGGCCTCTGCTTTCGTCCCTCACCCACCCACCCATTATGTTTGATGGAAGGAATTTCCTCTGCTGGGATTTATTTTGGCTTTGCTTTGTCCCCTCACGTTGCCTCCCCTCCTGGCTGCAGTGGAGTTGGTGAGACCATGCTTTGACTTGACCCCTGGATATGGCAGTCGAGGGAACTGCAATGGTCCAAGCGTGCTGAAGATGGTGTTTCATGCACAAAGGGCCTTGGAGCTAGTGGCAGGTTCATACATGTGACTTGAACCACTTGCTCATAGGGTGGAGTTGTCAGAACAAGTTTGTCTTCCTAGTCCCCAAATTCAAGTTTCAACCTGGTGAGCCAAGAAGAAAGACATGTTTCACCTCCAGAGCACCTGGGACTAGCCGCTCCCAGCCCCTATATAAACCCGGAAGCATTGGCTGCCTGCACAGTTGGGGGGCCCTAAACAGCCTCCTCTCACAGCTCCCCCTTCTCTCTCCCGTAGTTGGGGTTTTGTGCACCCTCGGTTGCTCAGCGTGCCCGAGCTCTGCCACCATGTAGCTGAAGTCTGGGTTAGTGGGACCATTTTCCTAAGGAATCTTTTGCTTTTCAAAAAGCAAAACCCAGGCAAGGTAAGCCTTCCCTTCTCACTTTAAGCTCTGGCCTTCAGTTCAGCTCATGTTAAGTTGAAACATGTATCCTCATTCACAGTGTATCCTCATTCAGGGAGAAAAAGACTTGAGGGTCATAGAAACAAAGGCGGGTTATAGGAAGGTTCTGATTGGCCGTAACAGTAAAGGCAGCTTATAGGAAGGCCCTGATTGGCTGTTACAATAAAGGCAGGTTATAGGAAGGCGCTGATTGGCCATTACAGTAAAGGCAGGTTATAGGAAGGCTCTGATTGGCCGTTACAGTAAAGGCAGGAGCATGACTCCGTGTTCGTTGTGCTTGTCACCTGGAGGAGCCATTTTCTTTCTTCCTTTTTTTCCCTTAAATTTCTCTCTGTGCTGGGGATTGAATCCAGGGCTTCCTGCGTGCTAGGCAAGCTCTACAGCTGAGCTACATCTCCAGCCCCAGAGAGCAGGCCATTTTCTTGTCTCAAGAAGGGAAGAAAAGCTTGCTTTGTGCATTCTGTGTCATATTAAACATGATAAGTTACAGGGTTTTATATTTTTGTTTTTTTAGTTTTACTTAAAAAAAAAAAACACCACCTATATGTGTTTCCAGAGAGAATTTTTGGCTAAAACTTACTCAAACCAGTTTCCTGGCATGAACGGTACAGCTGTATGGGGTTAGCCATGCAAAAGAAGCTTGAGTAGAAGGGAATGTTCTCTTGTCTGCCCAGAGTCACCACTGGACTCAAGAGTGGCTGTGGCTGTCATTCTGGCGTGCCCAGCTTGACTCAGATCGTAAAGAATCCTTAATCCCATCTCCATGAATCCCCATCCCACCGCAGTGCTTTGCTGGATGACAGAGACTTATTCGTGCGTCTTGCTTTTCCAGTTCTGTTTGCTGAGCTGTGGGATACTGACCTTTCTGGCCATGTTGGGCCGCTACATCCCAGGGCTCCTGCTCTCCTACCTGATGCGTAAGTGTGCACACACTCCCCACAAGTTGCTCGTAGCTTTTCCAGCCATAGTCAACTGTTGGTCTAGGGCAGTGGTTCTCAATCTTCCTAATGCTGTGACCCTTTAATAGTTCCTCATGTTGTGGTGACCCCCAAGCATAAAATTATTTTCATTGCTATTTCATAACTGTAATTTTGCCACTGTTGTGAATCTTAATGTAAATATCTGATATGCAGGTTATCTAATATGCAACTCCTGAGGAAGGGTCATTTGACCACAAGTGGTCGCAACCCACAGGTTCAGAACCACTTATCTAGGAAGAACACCATTATATATTAGTCCCCCAACAATGACTTTTTTTTTTTTTTCTGGAGCTGAGGAACGAACCCAGGGCCTTGTGCTTGCCAGGCAAGCGCTCTACCACTGAACTAAATCCCCAACCCAACAATGACTTTTTTCATGTACTTAGGACACGATGTGTGTCTTTAAACGTCTTTTCACATGGAGCTGATACTCCACATATAAAGGCATCAACTCCATTTCCTTTTGGAGAGCTTGCAGCATGTCATGCGTATTAGGCAAGTGGTGTGCCACTGATGGCTATCCCTAGCCTCTTAGCAAGGTGTAGACATTAATGAGGGTTCACCAATGTACATGGTGTCCCACCCTGAAAGACTGTCTCTGTTTATGGAGAAGCTTTGCAGACAGTTCTCAGGTTCCTTCTCCTTGTTCTTGCTCTGGAGGACTTCCCCTCTTTGGAAGTACATTTCTGTAAGGTAGTTACTTTTTACTGGCATGTACTGTTTGAGGCTAGAAGAAATTAGCTCCAGGTGTATTATTTTATTTTATTTGTTTATGTTTGTTTTTTTGAGGCAGGGACTCTCTACATAGCCCTGCCTGTCCTGGAATTCACCTTGTAGAGCAATTTGGCCTTGAACTCACAGAGATCCACCTGCCTTTGCCTCCCAAGTGCTGGAACTAAAGGCATGTGCCATCATGCTGGGCATCTAGGTGTACTATTTTTTAGATATAATTTATCTCAGAGTCACATGACTGGTTGTCACCATTTTGCTTTATATGTCCACACTTCCTGGTTCTGGCCCTGGGCTGTCTGTAGCATATTTTATTGTATATAGCCATGACCTGTACCCTGTGGATGGCTACAGAAGTCCCTGCTCTCAAACTGTGTATAATAGGGGTCATTAGTGGAGGTGCCAGCGGAAATGAGTGGGATTGTTGTGCACTCTTTGTCCTGAGGACACAACAGCAGAGGGAGGGAGGGAGGATCGCTGCGTGCGCGCTCTCCATTTTCCTGCTGTCTCCACTCTTCTCAGTTGTCACTGTGATGATGTGGCCGCTGGCTGTCTATCACCGACTGTGGGATCGAGCCTATGTGCGACTGAAGCCAGCTCTGCAGCGGCTGGACTTCAGTGTCCGTGGCTACATGATGTCCAAGCAGAGAGAAAGACAATGTGAGTGTCATGGGGTGCTTTCTTCTACCTAACAGTTGAGAAAGAGACGCCAGGTCTCACATACTGGAAATGTCTTTAAAAGTGGGAAAAATGGGCCGGGCGGTGGTGGCGCACGCCTTTAATCCCAGCACTCGGGAGGCAGAGCCAGGAGGATCTCTGTGAGTTCGAGGCCAGCCTGGGCTACCAAGTGAGTTCCAGGAAAGGCGCAAAGCTACACAAGAGA